>NC_080726.1:22398204-22403204 GCF_019097595.1 Hemibagrus wyckioides
GGCCAGCCCCACGTGCATCAATGAGCCTTGACCACTCATGACCCTGTCGCCGGTTCACCACTGTTCCTTCCTTGGACCACTTTTGATAGATACTGACCACTGCAGACCGGGAACACTCCACAAGAGCTGCAGTTTTGAAGATGCTCTGATCCAGTGGTCTAAATAACATCAGTATTTGGTGGAATAACCCCAATCTGCATGTGTTTTGGCTCCATGCTCTCCACCAGTTTCTCACATTGCTGTTGGGGAACTTTATACCACTCTTTTTGCAAAAAAGCAAACAGCTCAGCTTTGTTTGATGGTTTGTGACCATCCATCTTCCTCTTGATGACATTCCAGAGGTTTTCAATAAGGTTCAAATCTGGAGATTGGGCAGTGGTCTCTTATTTTTTTTCCAGAGCTGTAGTTAATACAGATCTGGATGAAAAGGCATCTGAAAAACTAAAACTAATTACCTCTTAGTGGCAATATGGTGTCAGGCTGAATTGGGGATATTGTCCAGAATTTGGACAGCTGATAGCGAGACTGAAGTCAGCAAAGGATTTTGCTGTTCAGCTGGACGAGAGCACTGACATTGCATCAAACGCCATGCTACTGGTTTATATTCTGTACGTTTGGCAAGGTGAGTTTGTTGAAGATCTTCTGTGCAGCCTAACATTGCCTTCCAGCACAACAGGAGCAGATATTTTTGAAGAATTAAATGCTTTCATGACAAAATGTGGTCTAGAATGGGCCAACTGCAAAGGCATCACCAGCGACGGGGCGGCCAACATCACTGGCAAAAATAGCGGAGTTGTCAGAAGGATTAAGGATGCAGCAGGACACAACATTGTTTGGAATCATAGTTTTATTCCTCGTGAAGTTTTGCCATCATTGAAATGGTGATTGTTAAAGTTGTGAACTACATTAAAGGTAGTGCTCTTAAAAGCTGACTTTTCAAGGCCCTGTGTACTGAAATAGGAGCCGAGCAGACACATTTACTTTTTCATATAGAAGTGAGATGGCTGTGGAAGGGCAGGGCGGTCAGCTGAGTGCTTTTTTAACAGAGAAACTGTCACCTCACCCAAGCTCATTTAGTGATGAGAAATGGCTTTTTACCCTTTCTTATCCTGCTGACACATTTTCTGTTCTGAATGAACTAAAGCTAAAACTACAAGGAAGGGAGGACAACATTTTCTGAACAAATTCAGGCTTTCACTCAAACTCTGGCAACTCAAAACCTCAAGCTACCACACGTTCCCAACAATGATGAAACACATCGAAGAGAATGACGTGTCCAAGAAAATGGTCGCTGACTTGATGCGCCTCATGCAGTCACATCTGGATGCACTGATGGGGATTTTATGTTGCTACTTTCCCCAGGAGAAGTTCAATGAATTAAAAGACAAGCGGTGGGTGAAAAATCCATTTGACTTTGAAACTCCAGATTCAGTTGCTGGACTGAATTTTTATTCCTTCTGAAGAATCAGAAACGCTGCAGCTAACCTGTGATGGCAGAAAAAACTCGTCACAAAACAGAAAAATCATCTTCCGTCCTATTATATTACCATCCTACCTTCCTTCCTTCCTTCCTTCCTTCCTTCTGTCCTTCCTTCCTCCCTCCCTTCCTTCTTTCCTTCCCTCCCTCCCTCCCTCCCTCCCTCCATCCCTTCCTTCCTTCCTTCCTTCCTTCCTTCCTTCCGTCCTCCCGTCCTACCTTCCTTACGTCCTTTTTTCCTTCCTTCCTTCCTCCCTCCATCCCTTCTTTCCTTCCCTCCCTCCCTCCCTCCTTCCCTCCCTCCCTCCATCCCTTCTGTCCTTCCTTCCTTCCTTCCTCCCTTCCTTCCTTCCTTCCTCCCTCCCTCCCTCCCTCCCTCCCTTCCTTCTTTCCTTCCCTCCCTCCCTCCCACCCTCTCTCCCTTCTGTCATTCCGTCCTCCCGCCCTTCCTTCCTTCCGTCATTCCTCCCTCCCTCCCTTCCTTTCTTCCCTCCCTCCCTTTCTTCCCTCCTTCCTTCCTTCCCTCCTTCCTTCCATCATTCCTTCCTTCCTTCCCTCCCTCCCTTCCATCCATCCCTTCCTTTCTTCCTTCCTTCCTTCCTTCCTTCCTTCCTTCCTTCTGTCTTTCCTCCCTTCCTCCCTTCCTTTTGTAGTTCGTCAGCTGGATTGAAGATCTTCTCTGATTATGCAGAATAAGCAGGTCCACCCTTCTCATTAAAGTAAGTTATGTACACCCACACACACTCTTACATATATGTGACTTGACTGTATGTAAGTCTGTAAGAATGTGGTTGTGTATATGTGGGTCGCGTCAATTTAAAAAGGAAAAAACGTTTGAACTAAAGTTTGAGGACCACTGGTCTAAGGGAATATCCTGATATTCACAGTATTAATGCTTTAAGAGTTTTGTTTGTTTCTGAATTTGCTGAGTGGAAAAAAAATTTGCGTGATCTTGCAAGTTTTAGTCAAACCAGTCTTAGACCCATCTGTCATAGTTTGGGGGAAAGTCAGCAGTTAAGACTCTGCGCTAGTTCCGGAGTGTCTCTATAATAATTATTCTTCATACAGTGATCACAGGTGTCAATAAACACAGATTTATGAATGAAAATCAAACAAAATGAGAACTTGAAGAGCGATGTTGGTGAGAATGCGCTGTATGGATTGTGTAAAAGGACTGTGTGAAAGGATCTGCTCGCTCTTTGTGAAATTTATCATCATGATATATGTCGCTTTTTATATCCTGTAGCTTTCAGCTTCTTTTTGTGTACTGTCATCTTTCCAGGAACTGGGAGCTGAATTTCCGGAGCACAGAAAAACTTTGGATATACTGTAAAGGATCAGAAATGATACAAAATCTTACTGGTCCTGAGCAGAAATAGCCCCTTAGTTCTACTCAGTGTGATGGGACACACGTTTAAAAGACCAACACTGACAAACCATGCTCTGTGAAAAAAAACACAACTTCCTTCCTTCCTTTCCTCCCTCCCTCCTTCCTTTTTGTCCTCCCTTCCTTCATTTTTTCCTTGCTTCCTTTGTTCCTTCCTTCTTTCCTTCCTTCCTTAATTTTTTTCCTTCCTTCCTTCTTTTCTTCCTTCCTTCCTTCTTTCCTTCCTTCCTTCCTTCCTTCCTTCCTTCCTTCCCTCCCTCCCTCCCTCCTTTTTGTCCTTCCTTCCTTAATTTTCTTCCTTCCTTCCTCCCTCCCTCCCTCCCTTCCTTCCTTCCTTCCTTCTTTCCATTCCTCCCTCCCTCCCTCCCTCCTTCCTTTTTGTCCTTCCTTCCTTCATTTTTTTCCTTGCTTCCTTCATTCCTTACTTCATTTGTTTCTCCATTTCTCCTTCCTACCTTCCTTCCTTCCTTTTTTCCTTCCTTCCTTCCTTAATTTTTTTCCTTCCTTCTTTTCCTCCCTCCCTAATTCCCTCCCTCCTTCCTTTTTGTCCTTCCTTCCTTCATTTTTTCCTTGCTTCCTTCGTTCCTTCCTTCATTCGTTCATTTGTTTCTCCATTTTTTCCTTCCTTCCTTCTTTCCTTAGTTCCTTCCTTCCGTCCTCCTTTCCTTCCTTCATTCCTTCCTTCCTTTGGTAGTGCAGCAACTTGATTAAAGTTGATGTTCTCAGACAGGATGGCAACACGTACTATGAATGTAATGTAAAACATTTCTTTTATTCTTAAGTAAGACTAGTATTCAAATTTAATAAATCTCTAGTATAAATATACAAATTAATTAAATAATAAAAATTAAATATACACCACTCTTGCATTGTATAATCCTGAAAATTCGTATTGGAAAAACACTAAAAACTCCGGGTATAAAAACATTACCTGAGCTTGTTATTTACTTTAAGCCATGTGGAGCTAATTAAATTTTATTAATGACACAATATTAAGTGGTAGGTAAGAAATATTGTAATAACAGCACACATGCCTGACCTGCCAAGGTGAAATTGCTTCTCTGAAAGCCCACAAAAGACGTCCTTCAGCGCGCATCCTGCAGTACGTCTTAGAATATTCTGACTTTTCCCTGCAGGTATGAAATGCTGCAATTATTGCAATAGGTCTGGCAAAGAAATCAGTAAATATTTCCATAAACATTATGTGTAGAGACATTAGATTACATTTGCTGCTGCCCATGAGCTATTAGAAATATTCCAAAACACTTTCATTTGCAAAACTGCTTCTACCTGATAACAATTACAGTCATTCACCTGATGAGTCTATTTATCTTTCCTTCCTTCGTTTATTTCCATACTTACTTCCTGCATTCTGTTAGTTTTTCCTTCCTCCCCTCTTTCTTTCTTTCTTTCTTTCTTTCTTTCTTTCTTTCTTTCTTTCTTTCTTTCTTTCTTTCTTTCTTTCTTTCTTTCTTTCTTTCTTTCTTTCTTCCTTCCTTCCTTCCTTCCTGCATTCTGTTAGTTTTTCCTTCCTTCCTACCTTCCTACCTTCCTTCCTGCATTCTGTTAGTTTTTCCTTCCTTCCTTCCTTCCTACCTTCCTTCCTGCATTCTGTTAGTTTTTCCTTCCTTCCTCCCCTCCTTCTTTCTTTCTTTCTTTCTTTCTTTCTTTCTTTCTTTCTTTCTTTCTTTCTTTCTTTCTTTCTTCCTTCCTTCCTTCCTGCATTCTGTTAGTTTTTCCTTCCTTCCTACCCTCCTTCCTGCATTCTGTTAGTTTTTCCTTCCTTCCTACCTTCCTACCTTCCTTCCTGCATTCTGTTAGTTTTTCCTTCCTTCCTTCCTTCCTACCTTCCTTCCTACATTCTGTTAGTTTTTCCTTCCTTCCTTCCTTCCTTCCTACCTTCCTTCCTGCATTCTGTTAGTTTTTCCTTCCTTCCTCCCCTCCTTCTTTCTTTCTTTCTTTCTTTCTTTCTTTCTTTCTTTCTTTCTTTCTTTCTTTCTTTCTTTCTTATTTTTTCCCTTTCTTTCTTTCTTTCTTTCTTCCTTCCTTAATTTTTTCCCTTCCTTCCTTCCTTCCTTCCTTCCTTCCTTCCTTCCTTCCTTAATTCCTTCCTGCATTCTTTCAGTTTTCCTTCCT
>NC_080726.1:22405704-22488204 GCF_019097595.1 Hemibagrus wyckioides
TATTATTTATTTATTATTATCATGTTGTTGTTGTTTTGTTTTGTTTTTTTACCCCAAAAATGAATAAATACATTAATTAATCCATTCATTTCGATAAGAAAGCATTACATTAATGGGCATGTCTTATGGTTTATCATAGGGATGACATTTCCCTCTATAGGTTATGTGACTGCATTTTTATTAGAACAGGCATAAAATATTCTAATTGTGTTTATGACTAAAAGAGCCAGTCATAAATTTAAGCCGGTGCGCAGTCCGCCGTATAGCTCAAAGGTAATAACCCAATTATACTGATGTTTAGCTTGGCAGCTTTCCAAATGCATGTTGCTGTAAATGCGGCATTTTATAATTGTGAAGGAAAACAATCGGTCAGCCTTTTATAAAGCGGCATGTAATACCACCAATCACTCAAAAGTCATTAACCTAATTGAACAAATGTCTCTAGGGTCTATAGCAAATTCATTTCATGTCTGTATTCCTCGTGGTTATGGAGCTGTTGATTAATTTTGCAGAAGAGCTTATGCCTTTTCAATTAAGGTGTGCTCAGTATGATTTAAAAAAAAAAAAAAGGTATGGTTATCTATAAAATTAGGCATGCACAGTCCTTGTTTGACGTAAAAGTTAATTAATTCATCGATTCATTTCATTTCAGCAACTAATTTATCCTGGTCAGGCATGCAGCGGACGTTTTCCGTTTCTGTTTTCTTTACCGTCTATGATCAGCAGAAGGAACCCACGGCAATCAAAGAGTAAGAGTAGTTGACTTTCAATCCATCCTTCACTGTCTGCACCCCACTATAATATCACATACAAATCAATCTGCCTCACTCAGAAGAATGAAAACAATCACCCATTACTGCACAATGACAAAGAACCCTCCTGTTTACATCCATTTTCTCAGCTTCTCCTCCAGTTTCTGGCATTGAACCTTCCTATAACTATAGTTATCGCTCTGTACCTTGCTTCAGCAATCTGTTGCAAAGGTAGCTTATTATGCTTAGATTGATTTTGCTGTACAATCTGTGTCCTTGGAATTCTTGTTAGGTTTTTTGATTTTGCTTGTAAAGGGCCATGTTTTCTCCTGCTGTGCATATGGACCAAATACGGATATTTGGGATCGTTTGAATGCCATTACCGATTCCACTAGAATACAGTTTCAGTAAGAAGGGTTCATTTATATTCACTAGCCTTTTATCATGCATGTTTCCTATTGTCATTAGCTTCGCGTCCATTTTCAATTCTCTGCTTGGCTTCTTTCCACGCACAAACACTGTGCATGCTGATAGCTTACTTTAGGAGCAAGTGTGAACATTCACATTTCAACCCAGATGACTTTCTTAAATGTAATAGCTTTTGGCTATAAAAAAGGAAACTCAGATGCAGTGTGGAGAATCTATATATAGAAGCTTTAATAACAATCCAAAGTATAATCACAAGCAGTCCACATTCTATTCAATTCAATTTACTTGTATAGCACTTTCAACAATGGATATTGTCTCAAAGCAGCTTTATAGAAGTAGAGAAAAATACTATAAAGTTTAAAGTTAAGTAACTATTTATCCCGAGCATTTATCCTTATTGAGCAAGCCTGAGGTGATGGTGGTGAGGAAAAACTTTCTGAGATGATATGAGGAACAAAACCTTGAGAGGAACCAGGCTCAGAAGGGAACCTCATGCATTAGACAAGGCAAAAGGTGCCAGAAGAGGGGTTAGTAAGTAGATGTTCCTGTAGGGCCTTCACCACACATACATTACAGCACAGTGGAATTCTTTTCAGGAAGTTGGGGTCAGAGCACAGGGGCAGCTATGATGCAGCACCCCTGGAGCAGAGAGGGTTACTGACCTTGCTCAGTTGCCCAACAGTGCTGGGGCTTGAACCCTGATCTTCTGATGGACAACCCAGAGCCTTAATCACTTGAGCTGCCACTGTACGACTTTAGTTGGACTCAAGAATGTTGTCGATATATACTCTCAAATATCTGTTCAGCATCTCATGCACTACCTTATTAATGAAGGTTTGGAAGACTGAATGGACATTAGAAAGACAATAACCAGTTATATGAAATATCCAGAGGTGATAATGAAGAAGATCTTCGTATATCTATCCTGATGAGATTATAAATACTGTCTAAGTAAAGTTTAGTGTTTGCTTCTGGACCTGCACCATAGCTGGTGGTACTGGAGGACATCGGTACTGGTCATTCACATTGACAACTTTTTTTCCACAAAGAAAAGAAGGAAGGAGTGGAAGAACAAATGTATGCCAACGTTAAGGCCTCCTGAACAATCTCTTTCAAGGCAATTTGTGACTCTGGACATAACCAGGATTTTTATTAATTCCCCATAAGTCAAGGAAACAATTAAGATAAGGGTGGATCGCCAGAGATAACCAATCACATTAAGCCCTGGAGATTTTGTTACTCTGAAAGTGATTGATTAAATATGGAGTAGACTTTTATTTGGGTGCTCATGCTGTGGGCTATATGTGAAGTTCAAAATGTCTTTTTCTGGTCAGCAGAAAGAGTATTAACATGGTTTTATTGATGTCCTTAAGATCAGGAGATGGAGAACTCGAAAAGTACAAGAGCATTTAAAAAAAAACCCAGAAGTCCATAGTTTTCTGTTTGTGTGAGCATGCATCTCAGTGTGGAAATGATGCTGGCCTGGCAGACTCAGATCGATACCTCCATGGTGAATGGGATGTGATGGAGCTGTTGGGTGTAAAATCATCAATGATGAGGCTCCTAGTAACTGGCCCTAGGAAGCTAGTTTGGAACAAATCTCCCAAATATCCAAAAGATTCAGCGGTAGAGAGAAAGCCTTCTGTAACAAAGAGACTCAAATGCAGCATCAATCTGCTGAAATTTCAATAACAATATACCAAATATCTGAGTCAGTAAACAATGGTCAAAGTACTGGTGATCATCATAGTCAAGGCAAAAGACAGCAAGGTCATGAAGCAAAGCAAGAGTCAGATGCAATAAAGGAAATAATAAGTAAAATAAATAAATAAAAGCCCAGAACTTACATAACGCACACTTTTGTGGCTGAATTTAGGTCCTTGGGCAGTTCATGTATATAGTGGACAACCACAAAGCATGTATGTGAGCAGTTTCATTACTCATTTCAATTTGCCTTGCATCATGTAGGTTACTTCTGTACAAGATGTTTCTGCATATTAATCCTTTTTACCAGAAGCCAAGAAGTTTGTTTTGTGGTGTTCATCTTCAGTTAATTGCTTATACGAAAGTAATCACTCTGGGCTTTATAAATCATAAGTATTTTTATTCTGTTTTTACCTAGCCTACTAGGGGCAATACACCGGTCAGGCATAACCTTATGACCACTTACCTAATATTGTTTTGGTCTGCCTTTTGCTGCCAAAACAGCCCTGACCTGCCATGCACTGCATATTCTGACACCTGTCTATCAGAACCAGAATTCACTTCTTCAGCAATTAGTAGCTCGTCTGTTGGATCGGATCACACGGGCCAGCCTTCGTTCCCCACGTGCATCAATGAGCCTTGACCACCCATGACCCTGTTGTCACTGTTGACACTTCCTTGGACCACTTTTGATAGATGCTGACCACTGCAGACCGGGAACACCCCACAAGAGCTGCAGTATTGGAGATGCTCAGATCCAGTGGTCTAGCCATCACAATTTGGCCCTTCGTCAAACTCGCTCAAATCCTTACGCTTGTCCATTTTTCCTGCTTCTAACACATCATTGAGGACAAAAAGTTGACTTGCTGCCTAATATATCCCACCCACTAACAGGTGCCATGATGAGGAGATCATCAGTCTTATTCACTTCACCTCTCACTGCTCACAGTGTTATACCTGATCGGTGTATGTATGCATAGAAACCGTTATTTTTTCACACAGTTGTTTCTATCTTCAAATAAATGGTGTAAATGCGATTGAACCTGTGGTTGCTTGCCCTGCACCTGGATATCAACATACCCATACATTCTCCTTCTACCTTTTTGTTAGTAAAGAGCGTTTGACTTATTTGCACTTCCTTGGTCCTTGTAAACACTGGGTCTGTAGTTCCGCTAGTGCTAGACAAGCTTTTGTGGTTAAAAAGTATAAAAAATTTTATTTTTCTAAGAAAACGACAGATTGTTTCGCTAGATAAAGAGCGTTTAGAGCTTTAGAACATCTTGGATGACAAGAGAGTAAGTAAATTATTTGTAGATTTTTGTTCTGGAAGTGAACTTCTCCTTTAACAATGGACATTGTCTCAAAGCAGCTTTACAGAACATTAACGTTATATGAAATCATCCCTAGTGAGCAAACCTGAGGCGATTGTGGTGAGGAAAAACTCCCTTAGATAAAACCTTGAGAGGAACCAGACTCAAAAGGGAACCTCATCCTCATCTGGGTGACACCGGAGAGTGTGATTATGAATCATGTCCTTTCTACAGTCATAAACAGTTAGAGTTGTGTAATGCAGATAAGGCACATGTAGAATGTTAGTTTGTGTATTGATTAGGAGGCTGTTGTCCTCAAAGTCCACATGGGGTTAGCATCTTCTCTTCGAATGCCCCAAATCTTCATGATGCAGAATCTGAAAATGTCGAATGAGTAAATTGAATACCAGTGCACTGATAAAAAAAAAAGGGTTAAAACTAATTTAGTTCATTATCAGTACTTAATAATTTAATGATCCTAAAGAAGATTTAATATCTTTTATGAGGGACCTTATTTCAAGCCTTGCACATACACATACACATACAGAGTTCATAGACACGCACATGAATTTCTTACACAAGTGAAACAGTTGAAAATGTGAAATAACAGAACTGAGCCTCTTCCAGTAATGCCTAACAAGCTTGAAGACACATGTAGATGGATTCTGCTTCAATCCATCATGCAGAACATTTTTAAGCTCCTTTATATTGGTAGGTTTGTCAAGATGGACGCCCCTCCTCATTCCAGCCCAAATGCTCTCTGTAGTGTTCAAATCCAGAGACTGATATGGTCATTGCAAAACATTGATTTTCTTTTTCTCCATTCATTTCTATGTTGATTTAGAAGTAGGTTTTCTTCATCATCTGTTGAAAGCTCTAGCTATGACCAAGGTCGAAATTCAATCAGGTTTCGAGTTGCAGTGTCCTGGTGTTTAGCGGAATTCATGATACATCAATCTTCATAAAAGCCACAGAATCGCCGGACATGAAACAGCCCCAAAGCATCAATGATCCACACTCGTAACACACAGTGGGTGCTTTTTCTTGTTTTGTAGTCTTCTTCTTGATGATGTGCAGGGCCACAAAGTTTCAATTTGGGCTCATCTGACCACAACCGATCCAATGTTGATGTAGTTCTAAGGGCTAGCAAAAAGTCTTTCTTGCAGTGCTTCCAAACAGCTTGTTGATTAAAAAAGTGTTGAAACATGGTGGTTGATTTCAAAACTTGACAATCGCTATAATTAATTCATCTGTCCAATTCTCAAACTGTGATGTCTGGGACTTTTATTTCTCCTACACCATCTTCCTCATGATGTGGGTGAGCGTACTCATGGGTTCATTTCCTGGCAAAACATTTTTACTTATTACTCATGCTTTACACTTTATCCTTTTAAAAAAATTTTTTAAAAAAATATCCATTTGCGTACACAACCATCTGTCTCTATTGTGTTCTTCGTTTTTTCTCAAGATAATTTGTGACTATAGGAATAATTTTAGAAGAAAAACCAAACTGCTTGTTCGTTTATATGAATAATTTAATAAGATCGTTTCTCTGAACACACTATAATGCCTAGCTAATTGACAAATGGATGGATTGGTAGGTTTTTAAACGTTTTTTTGATCTTCCTTCCTAATCGAACCTTTACAGTAGAAGACGGGTATAACAGATGGAAGCAGTGCAGCATGTGCTCTATGCCAGCTGGTATTTACTGGAAAAAGAAAAGATTCCAAGGTCAGCTAGAAATGCAGAATCTCATTTAAGGGTTGACATCCTCTGCGGAGGGAAACATGAACAGCAGTTGCCCACCATGTGCTTACGCATCCCTTCATCCCATCATCAACTAAAGCTACATTCTTTAAAATATTTTAGTTGTTAATTCGTTGTGTTGGTATTAAATCCTGTATGAAAAGGAAAGAAAGAAGTAGCAATCGTAGCTATGAGGTTAGAATTCAAACAGCAGTCATAATGAGTGAACATAACATACGATTCAAGCCAAAACATGTTCCTGGTGTCACAAATTTCCCCTTCTGGGTTCCCAACATGGCAAGTGGCGTCTGCGTATGCTTGTTCATCCATCTGGTTCTATTTGTCTTGCCATGTGCCTTTGTTTTGGTTCTAGTCTTGTGTCTAGCCCAGCTCTGTTAATGGTTTTGTGTCCCCAAATGTGTGCACCTGCTCTGTGTTTGGCCACTAATTAGTTCGAATGTTTACACCTTGCTCTTTGTTTGTAAAGTCTTATTTTGTGTCATAAAAGCCAAGCCTTATTTTCCAACTTTTGTTTTGTCTGTACTTCTCGGTGTTGGCATTTCTCAGACATAACCTAGTTTATTGCTGTCTGCCTGTATTTTAGATCTAGCTACACTATATTGCCAAACGCTTTGGGACACCCCTCCAAATCTTTGAATTCAGGTGTTGTTTTTCAGGGGTTGGGCTTGGCCCCTTAGTTCCATTTTGGACAATTTCATGCTTTGTGGGAACAGTTTGGGGATGACTCCTTCCTGTTCAATCATGACTGCGCACCAGTGCACAAAGCAAGGTCCATAAAGACATGGATGAGTGAGTTTGGTGTGGAGGAACTTGACTGGCCTGCACAGAGTCCTGACCTCAACCTGATAGAACACCTTTGGGATGAATTAGAGTGGAGACTGTGAGCCAGACCTTCTCATCCAACATCAGTGCCTGACCTCACAAATGGGCTTCTAGTGGAATGGTCAAAAATTTCCATAAACACACTCCTACATCTTGTGGAAAGCCTTCCCAGAAGAGTTGAAGCTGTTGTAGCTGTAAAGGGCGAGCCAACTCCATATTAAATTCATGTGCATGAAAAGACAGACGTCTCAAAACTTTTGGCAATACGGTGTATGTATTCCGACGACAACTCATGGACTGCCCTAAATATATGCAATGCAAAGCACCCAAACTTGTGTCCTGCAGCCCACTATCACACTTTGCACCTGGCATCGACCTACAAAATTTACATCAGAAGGCACAGGTAGTTTGGCTCTTCCAGAGAAATTTGGTTATTTATTCATGTCTTATATATAATCTCAACTCCTCATGTATACTCGAAGACTGGTTTGAATTCTGCCTCAGGATGATTTGGATAAATGTGTCTTGCCAAATGAGTAAACTGAAATATTTCAGTATTTTAGTTTTATAGGTTCATATTGATATAAATGTGTATGGATAATGAGGATAGCTTTAATAATATTTAACATTTATTTATTTAAAGAATAACCTGCAGAAGTGAACCAGCAATAAATGGCAAAAAAAAGACTATTTAGAGATATATTGACAATTTAATTCAAGTTAGTTCCAGTCCTCTAATCTAATTGTTCTAAGAGTTCTTATATTAACTCTAACCTCAATGAGATGTTTCACTGTGTTTATCACTCTTACTCGTCTGTGTATACCTGTAAAATACTACTTCCTACTTTAAAATCATTACTACAGCAAAGTTAACAAAGCTTTGGTTCAATTCCCGGGCAGGGAACTGACCCGGCCACAGAAGGGCTAAATCTCAGTGCTGGTCCCAAGCCTGAATGAAATGGGAGGGCTGCATTGTTAAGGGCATCTGGCGTAAAACCTGTGCCAAATAAAAAAATATGCAGATCAGATGATCCTCTGTGGTGACCCCAAACAGGGAACATCCGAAGGACAACAACAATTACATTAGTCAGCGTTGTCAGCGGACTTGACAAACGATACTATGGGGTTAAACTTAACAGATGAAGATGAAAAGGAAGAAGTGACACTGACTTTACTGGAAGCACCTTTAACAGAAATGTACACATCACTGTGAGCTAGCAAGTGAGCTAGTCCGTGTGCTAGAAAGTGAGCAGTGTGGCTTCTTTGGGAACTATTTACACAAGCTGAGTCTTATTGTGTCCAAAATGTCATGTACTCACAATTCATTTCTTGTTAAAGCACATATATTACATATCTAGCTTAAATGTATTCTACATGTATTCTAAATGTATTAAATGTACTCTTAAAAATATAGCCATGGAAAAAGTGTTTTTGGGTTTTTTTTTTAAAGAAATTTTAGGTCATGGTTTGAATGAAAGCCTGCAGCCACACAGGACTTTTGCAGATAAGACCACTGGACTTCCAAAAATATGAAACAAAATATGTTTTCTTCTATATCATCACTATAAAGTGTGTCAACTCTGTTACATGTCTTTTTAAAAAAATTATATTACAACCTGCTGGGTTGTGATATTTGCCCTTTCATTTGCAAATCAAGGGATTCAAAACCGTATTCTTTAATGTTTATGGATGTGAAGAAAGCTAGTGTAGCATTACAACAGTGTTCAGAACCGAATCCAATTATACCACCAGAATCCTAAAGAGCTACTGTTCCTCAGGGTCATGTTTTGCTTTAATACAGAACCTGTATATGTGAACAAGGAAATTTTAAAACTGTGGACAACATCCAAAATGCTATGAGGTAAAATCCATAACAAAGAGCCACTGAGACATGGATATCAAAGGGAATTATTTACCTCAGCTCCTATTTGAAGGTACTCAAGTGGCTTTCATCTGGATGAAAAGGGTGGCCATCCTCTAAATTCTCAATTCACAAGCTCAGGAGCTTTTCGGTGCTTCCAACTCACCTTTTGGAAAAACTGAAAAGATGTACATGTACACACTGACGTTATGAAAATGTATTATTACATGAATCGCATGTTATATGTATATACATTTAAGGAACTATTATTCGTTCATCTACAGTAACCACTTCAGTCAGGGTTGCTATGGATCCAGAGTCTATCCCAGGAATAAGGGGAATGGGGTGTAAATATTGTACATCTGGGATGGGCTGTCACACACACATTCACACTTAGGGGCAATTTGGTGTAGCTAGGCTAGTCAGGAAACTGGAGAACCTAGAGGAAACCCGTGCAGATATGGTAAAGAGCATGTTGAACTCCACCCAGACATGAACCTGAGCTCAAGATTGAACCAGAGAGCTGTGAGGCAGCATCGCTACCTTGCTGTGCCATCACAGCAATTTTCACAAAATTAAAACTAGTGCCATATTACCGTTACCCCCACTACCGCTGATTTGTTGGCAATATGGATTTGATATGCATCATGACTTGATTGCTTTTTCATTTTTACAACCTTCCACCTGTCATCCAATATAAGTCTAATATAAGTAAAAACATTAAAAAACATCTGTGAAATCTTGTAGAGATACGCCAATCAGCTATAACATTGAAACCACTGAATGAATAAAATGTATTATTTTGTGAAAATGGCAGCTGTCGAAATGTGGGATATATTACAAATACAAATGAATAATTCTTAAAGTCAATCTGTTGTGGGCAAGTTAAAATGGGCAAGCTTAAGGATCTGAGAGACTTGTGATGGTCAAACGACTGGGTCAGGGCATCTCCAAAACAGCAGGTCTTATGGGGTGTTTCCAGTATGCAATGGTTAGTTCCTAACAGAAGTGATCCAGTGAAGGACAACCGGTGAACTGGTTACAGGGAGATGGCACCCAGATGCACTATGGGATAACGTTCTGCTGGGAAACCTTGGGTAAATGTTACTTTGATATATAGCACATACCTAACCATTGTTACAGAGCAAGTCATGGCAACACTATTCCCTATTGCTATTTGTCTCTCGTGGCAGGAAAAAGCTCTTTGCCCCACTGCAAAAACTGTTCAGGAATGGTTTGAGGAACATGACAAAGAGTTCAAGGTGTTGACTTGGCCTCCAGATTCCTGAAAGCTCACTCTGATCGAGTATCAGTTTGATGCGCTGAACAAATAAGTCCTTTCCATGGTGGCTCCACCTCACGACCTACCTCAAGACTTAAAGAATCTGCTACAAAGGTCTTGGTGCCAGAACCACAGCACACCTTCAGATCTCTTTTGGAGTCCATCTCTTGATGGCTCAGAGCTGTTTTGGCAGCACAAGGAGACCTACAGTATATATTAGGCAGGTTGTTTTAATTTTATAGCAGATTTAGTGTATTTTTCTGATGTAAGGAATTTAGTTTGGGGAATACTTTGACAAAATACATTTTGCCACAGATTCAGCACTTGTCAAGAGAGCTCCCAGGGTTTGAATGCAGATGCTGGTTTATTAAAAAGATCAAAGTAAACAATCAGAGGGTGAAGCAAACTGAGAGTGAAAAGCAGGCAGGGTCAGTCGATCTACAAACAGAGTACACTAGTCTAGGGCGATCTTAAATTATACAACTGAGTCAAAATTACAATGTTAACCAGTCAGAAATCAGGAGAGCGACATTTCCCAGAACAGGAGAGTGTCTGGATTATTTGAAGGGATTAGTGGGCTTGGGAGCAGGTACATATTAGTGATCAGTAGACTGTGAACAGGGATACAAGGGGTAGTTTTAGCTTGATGAGGATCTTCGGGTATAGAGTTTGTGTGTTGTCAGGTGAGGTTGGCAGTGGCATCCCCCAGTTTGATAAGAATACATGTATTGATGTGAGCATTTCAAGTTATTCATCTTACTAAGAGGGTGCTAAATTGTTGCAACATCAGAATGTATTTTGCTGTTTTTTACTGGAAACTGGACTACATAGAGGAAACCCCTGAAGCATGGGGAGAACTTGCAAAACTTGAAAAAACTCCACAAATGCTGGGTAGAGGTGGGAATCAAACCCCAATACTGGAGGTGTGAGACAAATGAGGCTGAAGTTCTGGAGAGCCACAACACACAGACGTGTCCAGGAAATGGGCTACAAGTGTTGCATTCCTAGTGTCAAGAACTGGAGCATTACTCAGTGGTCCAAAGTCGTCTTTTCAGATGAAATTACATTTTGCATTTCATTTAGAAAAATCAGGGTCCCAGAGTCTGGAGAAAGAGAGGCACAAAATCCAAGCTGCTTAAAGTCCAGTGTAAAGTGTCCGCAGTCAGTGATGATTTGGGCTGCCATGTCATCTGCTGGTGTTGGTCCTCTGTGTCCAAAGTCAATGCATCCATCTACCAAAAGATTTTAGAGCACTTCATGCTTCCATCTGCTGACAATCTTTATGGAGATGCTGATTTCCTTTTCCAGCAGGACCTGGCCTCTGGCCACAGTGCCCAAACTACTGGGAACTGGTTTGCTGACCCTGGTATTACTGCGCTTGACTGGAAGGCAAACTCACCTGACCTGAACCCTATAGAGAATCTATGGGGTATTGTCAAGAGGAAGATGAGAGACACCAGACCCCACAATACACATGAGCTGAAGGCCGCTATCAAAGCAACCTGGGCTTTTTCCATTACACCCCAGCAATGCCATAGGCTAATGGCCTCCATGCCACACTGCATTCACGAAGTAATGTGTGCAAAAGGAGCCTCAACCAAATATTTAGTGCACAAATGAACATACTTTCCTCAGAAGTTTGACTTTCCTGTATTATAAATCATTTCTTTGATTATCTTATGAAATATTCTAATATTTTGAGATACTGAATTTTTTTTTTTTATTATGAGCCATAATTATCCAAATTATCCAAAGCTAAATCTAAAATATCTGAAAATTTCAATGTTTGAATTAAATTGTAGGAATAAATTAATGTTTCCTTGATATGCTAATTTTTTGAGATGTCCCTGTATATTTGTTTAGATGCCATGACACTAGAATAATTATCATTTCTTTGATGAAAAATATCATGCTTTGACAACAGTAAGGTTTTCTGGCTCTCAGATAATTACATAATGTAATAAATTACAGACAGAAAATGAAATTCTTGGCCTGCACTTATTAGGCATGGAGGCCTCATACAGCTTTTCTGAGCAATCTGATGTGTCAGTGTACCAAATAGAAGATGATGGGAGGACCGTATTACCCCTAGGAATTCCATTCCACTTTTTCTCAGATGTTAAAAGAAATCTTTCTATCTGTTAGCCAGAACTAATGCCTTCTTGATCCCCTAAGTCAGAGTCCTGCAGAAGACATTACAGAAGATTTTTGTACGTTCTTGTAAAATACAATAAAATAAAAGAAAACATTTAACAAGGCAATATTAGCATTATATTGAAAATAGCATGCCAAAGTCAGTTATAGACATCAGTATATCTCTTTTGTGTTCTGTTTTCTGCAATCTGTTTTCCAGTTCCTGTTTTCATTTTCAAATTGCAAGCACTTTGCAGAATTAAAAGGAAATCTATTGACATGATGTGGCCTTGTATCAAGCTATAGCCTGGTGGATCAGCAGACATGCTCGATTTTTTTTTTGTGTCCCGAAGACGAGCATTTTCGTAGCTTAGACTACAAGCTTAGAAGCAGCCTAAGCAGTTCCAGAGCAGGGAACCAACCCAACCATTGAGGGGTTAACTCTCAGTGCCGGTCCTAAACCTAAATAAAATGTGAGAGTTGTGTCATCTGGTGAAAAAGCAATATTACTGCACAGTGAAATTCTTTCTTTGAATATTCCAGCTTGTTAGGAAATAGGGGTCAGAGCATAGGGTCGGCCACGATACTGTAGCCCTGGATCAGAAAGGGATTTATTGAAGAGCTCAACATTGCACTGGAGCTTGAACCCCCCAACCTTCTGATTAGTAACCCATAGCCACCACTGCTTATTATCTCAGTGGTCAAGGGAAGCACTGACAAGCAAGGTCCTGGCAGGATTTATGTAAAATCACTCATATCGATCATATCACTGTTAAAAGTTGGATTTTTCTTGAGCATATCCCTTTCAGAGTCTTTCAGCACATGAATGAGGTGAATGAATACACTCCAATTACCATGTCTGTATCACCTTTCACCATGATGCCATGTCTCTCTCTTCAAACCCACAGCCTCTGGTCCATTAGATGAGACATCTCTCACTGAGACACCATCACCAAGTCCACTCCTGACACTGGGGATCACCTGCATACACAGTAATGACCATTCTTGACTATCCTTCTTCCTCTGGATTTCTGACAAGCCTAATTCTCACACACACACACACACACACACATACACATTTAAAACACAATCCATAAAATCATGCACATGTAGATCAAGAACTTGAAACCGAAAATGTGAAAATATAATCACGGGGTCTTTAAGAGTCGTGCCAGATGAGCTGGGTTGAGTTTTAGAAACTGCTCTTAATGCAGTGGACAGGGAGTGAATACAATTCTGAATATGAAAGTAAAAACCACTAGTAAAAAAAACAATTCTGGTCTCTCATGTATCCTATTTGTAACCCTGTAAAGAATTTTAAAAATCCACTAACAAGAATAAGATACAGGTAAATGCAGTACAAGTACCAGCTCTGCATGCTGTTATTTTGTTCAAGCACCATGCAGTTCTCTGAACTAGCTGCAGTGCCTCCGAGCTGAACCTTGAGGGATGGTGTAGGCTGCTCAGTGCCAATTAGATAAGAATATAACTCACTTGGACTTCTTCAGCACCTCAAATTATCCCTGTCTTAGGTCAGATTTTCCGCTCCCATGAGAAGGCCGCCATATAATGAGCAGAGGTGAGTTAATCCATGACAATTTGAGCAGATTTATTGGCAATATTTTCCCACAAATAGATTAATACTGACCCTTTCTCCACTAACCCTTGCAGTATATGACTGGCAGCTTAGTGAGGGGAAAAAAAAGAGAAAATGGTCTCAAGGGGGAATGAGGAAGAACTTGTTACCTCCAAATTGACAGAGGAATGCAGTTCCACTTTGTGAGCCATGAAGCTAATGTTTATTTCGGCCCCAGACACAGTGAACACGGTGTAATAAACCACACAACATTAAAACATTTCAGACAGGAGAGTGATTTATGACCTGATTAAAATATGAAATGCTTTCAAATTCCATTTAGAATAACTGTAGGTCAGTTCCTCCAGAATTTCACGATCACTTAAATCAATGCAAAATTCATTTCAGGAGCTTGCAATTTTTGAAAATTACAGCAGATTTTTTGCAGATCGTGGCACACACACACACGCACACACACACACAGACAAAACCCTCTCTCATTCATGTGCATCAAATAGTGATGGGAAGTTCAGATCATTGTCCTGACTCGGATCTTTGAATCTCGTTCAGCAAAATGAGCTAATCTTATTTCGTTCATTTCAGCAAAATATAATTACAGTGTTTCGTTTTAACAGACAAAACTATAAATCAACCAAGGCGAACTTATAGGAAACAGAAATGATTAATTCACTGCTTAGCAGGATATTTAAGCTATGCAGCCTGTTAGTTTACCTCCCCTCCTGTCCCAGCCTCACAGCCTGAAACCATACAGTTTGTACCAGAAAAAGAGATAAGAGTTATTAACGAATCCTTAATATGACTCGGGAACAACGAGTGGTCTCAGAAAGCTATTCCTTCATTTTGTGTTGACCATCCATGCGCAACATCCTATAGGTTCTGTACGGGAAACATGATTAGTTCATCTCCGAGTCTTTCGGTTATCACGTGACAACCTCATAGCCTTCAGCTACGCAGTCTGTGGTGGGAACAAGAAATGATTAGTTCATCTACTGAGTAAACAAATATTACTTATAATTGATTTTCCTATGCAGACTCTGCATAGGAATATCAAGTATACCAGCGAAATCACAACTGGGGTCAAAATGAACAAACAATAGGTACTTTGTGTTTGTAGGCTCAGTTAATTTTATTAAGTAATATTTGTTTACAGACAGTCAAAGGCAGAGAAAGGACAAATTCATTAATTAATATTTCCCAATATTTGATATTTTCCCCATTATTTATTATTGAGCAATAAAACGAGACTGACAGGAACAGAACTTTTTTATTTTTCAGAAAATGTTCATTGCATATGGATCATTTGGATAATATCCAGGAATGTAATCCATCATGTAATCCAGGAAGTGGTCACATGATGAACGAACGACTCGGGTTCGGGTTCAGCTAATCATGTTTCCTGTACAGAACCTATAGGATGTTGCGCATGGATGGTCAATACAAAATGAACGAATCGTTCAATGACACATCACTAGCAATCAAACATGAGTACAGCTATCACACAAAGTAATTACTTATGTGTCACTTTCCCCAATTCAAGTAGTTTTCCACGAAAAGGAACAGGAAACTCCACAAATCAAGCATTTTAGGCTAACCAAGTCACCAAAAAAAAAAAAAACCCTCTGCAGAATCCTGGAGGGACTGCTATGTATATGTACATAATAATAGAATAATATATACACACCCTTTATATTAAATAACTATTTAATATAAGATTTTTGGAAGAAAGTCATAAAAACTGCATGTATCCTTTATAAGAGAGTTGCTAGAAACTGCTAGAGAGTTTGAAATGTCAGAACTTGTGTAACTTTGTCTTTATATAAAGGAGACAAGAGAGAAACAACTCTGTATTAATAGAGCAGCTAACATAGCTACTATACATTTGAATCCTATCTTGCAATTGATAAGTTTATTTACTTATATTGTTTACACCATAATAACGTATAACATTCTGATCAGTGAGAAGTGAAGTGAATAAGACTGATGATCTCCTCATCATGGCACCTGTTAGTGGGTGGGATATATTAGGCAGCAAGTCAACATTTTGTCCTCATCAACAAGTTGATGTGTTAGAAGCAGGAAAAATGGACAAGTGTAAGGATTTGAGCGAGTTTGACGAAGGGCCAAATTGTGACGGCTAGACCACTGGATCAGAGCATCTCCAAAACTGCAGCTCTTGTGGGGTGTTCCCGGTCTGCAGTGGTCAGTATCTATCAAAAGTGGTCCAAGGAAGGAACAGTGGTGAACCGGCGACAGGGTCATGGGCGGCCAAGGCTCATTGATGCACGTGGGGAGAGAAGACTGGCCCGTG
Organism: Hemibagrus wyckioides; assembly: GCF_019097595.1. Classification (NCBI taxonomy): domain Eukaryota; kingdom Metazoa; phylum Chordata; class Actinopteri; order Siluriformes; family Bagridae; genus Hemibagrus; species Hemibagrus wyckioides. The sequence continues at coordinate 22,421,671 of NC_080726.1, forward strand.
TGATCCAATCCAACAGACGAGCTACTGCTGCTCAGATTGCTGAAGAAGTTAATGCTGGTTCTGATAGAAAGGTGTCAGAATACACAGTGCAGGACGGGTCAGGGCTGTTTTGGCAGCAAAAGGAGAACCAGCACAATATTAGGTAGGTGGTCATGCCTGATTGGTGTAAATTGGGGAGGTAATTAGTGAAACAAGATGGACAGGTGTGCAGAGGCGGGAACGGGCTAAGGAAGGGGCGGGGCAAATGCGTGAGAACACAAAACATAAACAAAGACACATGGCACAGGGTATAAACAAACCTAGGGGGAATTAACCAAGCTATGCATGACAAGAAGAAAAAAAAGCTAACCGGACTCCACCATGCGCAGATGACTTCAACATCACCACCACTAAGCTTCCAACAACGCTATTAATATTTGATAAGGATACGCTGAGTTTCCCTGTTCAGCGTGATGACGTTTAATGTACCAGACAACTTTTAAAGACATGTACAAGTTTTTAAAAAAATCACGAGTAGAGTATTACTGGTATATTTCATATAGCAGAATAAAACATGAAAATATTTTGAGCTTGTAATTACCCACAGATATTTTATTACAGACATTTAAGTAAAAACCCATTATTTCAGGATGAATGGAGGCAGAATTGCTGACTCATTTCTGCTGCACTCTATATCATTAGTGATAAGAGGAAATTTTTTGCACCAGTGTTCCACAACATTTCATGTAAAAAATAGATGAACATATGAGGTGTGTTTATTTAATCATTTAAAATCATTTGTATTGGTAAATTGCTTTGAAAGAAAACATTTCAGGGCATGAAGTTACGGGAAAATAATCAACTCTGGCATGTTTTGTTCCTTAACTATGGGTTATTTTATACAGTTCGATCCATATGCAATGCCACAGTTTCTTTAATCTCACCCAGAATAATACATCCTGCTCTTTTTTTCTACCTCTGTATGTATACTGGACAGCCTTACACCACTTGCATGACAAGATGTGTATATACACCGATAGGGCATAACATTATGACCGCCTGTCTAATATTGTGTCGGTCCCCCTTTCACTGCCAAAACAGCCCTGACCCATTGAGGCATGGCCTCCACTAGAGCCCTGAATGTCACCAAGCAGCTGATCTTTTAAGTCCTGTAAGTTACCTCGCAACTTGCAGGACTTAAAGGATACTTTTGATAGATACTGACCACTGCAGACCGGGAACACCCCACAAGAGCTGCTCTGATCCAGCGGTCTAGCCATCACAATTTGGCCCTTCGTCAGACTCGCTCAAATCCTTACGCTTGTCCATTTTTCCTGCTTCGAACACATCAACTTTGAGGACAAAATGTTGACTTGCTGCCTAATATATCCCACCCACTAACAGGTGCCATGATGAGGAGATCATCAGTCTTATTCACTTCACCTCTCACTGCTCAGGATTTTATACCTGATTGGTGTATACGCTCATTATTCTGAATACTTTAAGTGATTTGTGACTCTTTGAGAGGTCTTTGTGTCCCTTATAGCAACTCTGCCTGGATCCAGAACAGAAGCCTGCATCGGGGTGTCCAAACACTTACTTATCAAGTAAAGAAGTTGTTGACCTACAGTACTTTGTTAAACTTCTGTGATTTGAATACAGTAAAAGCGAATCTCATGTAGTTGCAGGTTAATTAAAGTAAAAAGAGACCTAAAGCAAACATCCACTGAAGGTTTAGCTATCTCTGTAGTCTCAGACAAGCGACTGACCCCCAGGCAATTATTATACTTTTCAAATAAAATAAAAAAAACGAGCACAGATGTTCACTTGAACTCAGCCTTTATGACAGAATATGTTGCTAATTAATATTATGCAAATAATCATGCACAGAAATAATGCACAGGAAAGGGGGAAAAAATGGCAATTATGGATTATAATGGTTGAAGATACAAAGAATTAATTTTCACATGCAAATTATTCCAATTAAAAAAAACATGCAGCCTATTGCTATAGCTCTTTTTTTTTTTTTTTTTTTGAATGTCATTATTTCATCACTCTTAGATAATGAAGTCATTTTAAACAGTAGAGAAGGTATCAGGAAGAAATGAAAACGAATGCACAAATGGATATGCCAGAGCCATCACCTTGAGTAGTTAAAAGCAGGACTGTTAATTTACTTGGCAGTCATGTCTCATTATAATGCTGCCTCGAGCCATATAGCCTACGTGTGCAGCTTTACTTGCTTTCCTTGGACATTATTTATGTCAATACCTTTCGCAAGACCTTCTAGTAGAGCTACTGTGCTCAAGGTAAACATTTCATCCAAATGACTGATGCCTTTATATCGCAAAATTGGCCATTACTTAAATTCCTTCCTTCACTTTCTTCACATATTACTGAAAAGCTGTCATTGGGCTACGTCCCAAATCACTGGCTACTAAAATGTATTTGTCGATCTCCTCGCTGCTGAGAAACTGTTTGAGCATATTCTCGAACATATGAGTGAAAAAAGAGATAGTTATAGTATGTGTGGGTTGAGCTACTGTATAAACAATACATCCAACGCTAAACTGAGAAAGAAGACACATTCCACATCTATTCTCGGAACAGAGTTTGGATTGTGGGTTGGACGGTTGGACAGGAAGCAAGCAACTCAGAACAAGAGTCATGAAAAGTGCAATCATTACATTCCATAGTATTTTTTTTTTCCCTTCCCATTTTGCAGATGCTTCTAACTTGCAAGTGAGACACAGGACAATCGTAACATACAGCTAGGTGGCTGAGGGCTAAAATAAAAACCCACCCTGAAACGCATTAAATATATTTATACTGACATGTCTGGTAATTTGTTGGTCGGTGCTGCATTTCCACTATTAAAATACGAAGCTAGTGTAAATCTGTCGCTCTGATGTCACATAGGGACATTGTTAGTGCCGTTACAATGGCGTTGAAGAGGAGAAACGTCTCAAATGTTAGTAAACATGGACAAAAAAAATGCTTCTTTTCTCGTTTCCAGCAACACTCAATGTCATATTAATGAGAAATCCAATTTTTGAGGTAATGAAAGTGACGTAGAGCAGAGCGGAGTTGTAGACGGCTAGCCGAGCCGTCTATGAGATGAGATGATTGCTGACGACGGTATCAACTTGAATGTTGAAGCTTTGGAGCCTGATCTGTTTGAGCCGAGAGTACACATTGAGAATGGAGTAACAGCTGGATGGACTAATGGTCTGAAGTGCTCTTGCTTTGCATTCTGTAGGTAGCGCTGAGTTTTTCACTGGTGCTGCGTCTTTATAAGCAGGTTGTTATATTGCAGGTTATATAGGAAACTGTAAGGAAAATAGACCAAAGGTTTAAACCAAATGACTCAAATTCTTCCCACAAATCTTTTGAGGGAAGCAGAGTGGTTTAGTGGTTAGCATGTTTGACTTGTTCCTCCATGGTGGAGGGTTTGATTCCTACCAACATACAACACTTTACAGGGAAGTGGTGGCTCAAGCAGTAAAGACTCTGGGTCACTGATGGGAAGTTCAGGTGTTTGAGTCCCAACATTGCCAAGCTACTGCTGTTGGGCCCCTGAGCAAGGCCCTTAACCCTCCCTGTTCCAGAGGCACCATATCATGGCTGACCCTGAGCTCTGACACTGGGTTCCTAACAAGCTGGGATATGCGAGAACCGGGGCTACAGTATGGTAGCTCAACTGGTTAAGGCTCTGGGTCGTTGAAGATCGGGGTTCAAGCACTGCCACGCTGCCACCGTTGGGCCTTTGATCAAGGCCCCCAACCCTCCTGCTCCTGTCAGCCAGTTACATCAATTCAAATGAATTGATAATCTGGAATTGGTTTATAACTAGAGCTGTTTAGAGTTTTGTAGAATATAATTAGTCATATTTTAACTGTAAAAAAAGAAAAGAAAAAGAAAATGGATTGTGATTTTACAATAAAAAATAATGGACTCAAATGACATATACTTCGTGTGTGTGTGTGTGTGTGTGTGTGTGTGTAGCTTCTTGTCTTTCTGTCAGTTTAGAAGTGGAAGAACTTCTCCAAGTCACAAAACATATGGGTGTGAGTCATGTGACACAGCATGCGTGAGCTTCACGCGTGAGTCGAACACAGCGCAGTGTGTGTGTGTGTGTGTGTGTGTGTGTGTCACACCCATGCCTATGACTCATGTTCTGTAATGTCACAATGCCTGACACCTTTCTGTTTATCACAGCCATAGAGTTGAAGTTCTGTTGACACGGTGCCTTAAGACATCAGCATCCTAACGTTGTATATTGTTATCACTGTGTTAAAGTAGAAGGCTATTTCTGGCACATATTAAAGACTGTTATCAAGGCTAGAGGTCTTTTGCCACGGCAACAAAATCTGTGGTTAGATTCCAAACCACATGCTGAAAAAGATGTCACCATAACACACTAGTAGGAGGCATAACACCCGATTTATTACAGGGCAGTGTTCAGTGTTCAGTTAGTGGTGGAAAAAGGGGGAACCAAAACAATATTAGGCAGGTGGTCATAATGTTGTGCCTGATTGGTGTATAGTTTAATACAGCACAGTGTTCAGTTCAGCACTTATAGGGTGATTATGATAATTTACATTTATAGCATTTGGCCGACACCCTTATCCCTTATCTAATTTTTTTATACGACTGAGCAATTGAGGGTTAAGGGCATTGCTCCGAGGACCAGGATCTGGGATTCAAACTCACAGCCTTCTGATCTATAGACCAACAGAACCACTAAGCTACCACTAAATCCCCCACGACTGTGATTGATAAATGTAGCATGGTACAGGAATAAAGTTAAGCAGCATTTATTTCTCACGTTCATTACTGCACAGTGAAATTTTTCTTCACATATCCAATCCATGGAGGAGTATAGGATCAGCCATGATGCAGCACCCCTTGAGCAGGGGGGTAAGGACCATGCTCAAGGGCCCAAAGGTGGCAGCTTGGTGGTGCTGGGGCTTGAACTCTGATCACCAACCCAGAGCCTTAACCACTTGAGCTGCCACTGCCTGTAAAGTAGTATCATAGTAGAGGTTATGCTAGCAAAATAACTGTGCATGCTAATCTGGAACAGACACTGAGATACAGAATTTGCATTGCTGTGCCCATTAACATAGCCCAGAATTGTTTAACCAACATACATTTAGACATGCATACAAATCAGGTACTGTATATCCTATATTACAACGTATCAGGAAACAATGTCACCATTGTGTTTCTAATCCTTTGGTGTCTACATATGTTTACAGTGCAAAGCATCCTTATTTGCACACTAACTGTACGAGTCAGTGCTATTTTATCTGTCTAGTAGTGCATAGTATTGTCTCTTACTTGGTTATGTGATAGGTTTAATTTTTACTTTTTAGCCCTTATAGTCTGGACTAAACAGAGAAAAGTTGACGATTTATGACAATAAAGGTTTCTTGACTTTTTTTTCTTTTTTTTTTTAAATCACTGATGATATTTGGGAGACTCCTTGTTGTTTGTACACTATATTGCCAAAAGTTTTGGGACATGCACATGAATTTAATATGGATTTGGCTCGCGATTTGCAAGTACAACAGCTTCAACTCTTCTGGGAAGGCTTTCCACAAGGATTAGGAGTGTGTTTATGGGAATTTTTTGACCATTCCTCTAGAGGCGCATCTGTGAGGTCAGTCACTGATGTTGGACGAGAAGGTCTGGCTCGCAGTCTCCACTGTAATTCATTCCAGAGGTGTTCTATCAGGTTGAGGTCAGGACTCTGTGCAGGCCAGTCAAGTTCCTCCACACCAAACTCACTCATCCATGTCTTTATGGACCTTGCTTTGTGCACTGGTGTGCAGTCATGTTGGAACAGCAAAGGGTCATCCCCAAACTGTTCCCATAAAGAGCATGAAATTGTCCAAAATGTCTTTATATGCTGAAGCATTAAGAGTTCCTTTCACTGGAACTAAGAGGCCCCTGAGAAATAACACCTGAATTCAAAGATTTGGAAGGGTGTCCCAAAACTTTTATAGTATATAAATATATATAGTGTATCTTTGCAAAGTCAGCTATTGTGAAAGCACAGTGTTAAAAACTACAACCTATGTCATGGACTTATAAAGAACTGATCACCTGGAGTTTGGAATTGGATGTAAGCCATTAGGCTAGACTTTAAGATAGACTAGGCTTTAGGGTGCTTTATTACACACACACACACACACACAATCCTAAAACAGCTATTGAATATTGATTATTCACATCACATGGGGTCTTACAGTGTCTTTCATCATCCGTTTATCCTGCCACTGAGCAGCATTTCGTTCCACTTAGCTTCCACTTAGGTGGAACGAAAAAACATGAATGAACTAATTAAACCACACAACTAATCTTACTAATCTCAACTAATCTCATGCATATCCCTCCTGAGCACAGAAACATGTGGCGAGTGCTCACAAGTGGCTAGGGTTTGCTAGGGTTTATTTATTATATAAACTCACTCACAAGGGGGAGCTGTTACTCAAGTAGCGTTCTTGTTGAACGCCACATGAACCCACACGTCCAATCTGCAGTACGGAGACGTGTGTGTACAGATATCTGTTACTGGTTTGAGGGCTTTATTTAACTTGCTGGGTACAAACACAGGATTTAATAACTGTCTTGACTGAATACATTTTTTTTTACTAAATCTGTATTGCATCATTATTATTATTATTATTAGTAGTAGTAGTAGTAGTAGTAGTAGTAGTAGTCACATTGTAATCTACATTTCCATTAGAGTACTCAGCACTGATTGATTGCCGTTCACATGAGCTCAGGTCGCCAATTAGACCCATACAAACAAGTATTTGATATTTGATTAGTTGAATGGCGGAGACCAGCCTGCTCTCGTCAATAGTATTGTCTGGCTGCATTTTCCTATTAGTTCTGCACAAATGAAACTCAAATCAATTTAGAAGCACAAGTAACTTCAGTTCTGATGCGCATTAACAGCACTGCAGAATTACTCTCCTGTTCTCTAGAGGGTTTACAATGGCACGGATCATTTACTTCGATGGATTTCATAGGTATAAAGATGTAACAATGCTAAGCCGACACCCATATCCTAATCATCCGGTCGGTGTGCTCTTACGTTCTTGTCAATTTGTTTTTGTACGACAATAAAGAAACGAGTGTTGTCATGTTATCAAAAAGCAATTACACAAAGAGGTTGTTCCAGAAAGCTAAGCCAGTCAGTTATGGTACACAATGTTTTTAGGTATTCTCAGCTGATCTGCAAACAGACTGTGAATGAATTTATTTGCTGCGGTTAGGATTTTAGAATGAGGACGAAATTTTATCCAATTTGAGTTGGATATTTGAGTTGAGTACCAATTTCAGTTTGTTTGAAATCTTATAGTTTTAGATAAAAACAACAACAAAAAAAATGGATAAAACATAAAACAAAATTGAAATTTATGTAGTTGGCTAACCTAATGAAAATAGCATTAATACAATACAATGCAATCGAAAGCATTTCTACAACACAAGCTATATTTTGTGATCTCGCTCAACTGCCAGAAAACATATACCACGATTCACTTAATTTTTAATAAACAAACAAATAAATAAATTACATGAAAAATGTGAACGATCAAGTACAAAGTTTTGTTTTAAAATTTATATTTAAATGAAAATGATTTCATTTATTTTATTTATCATATCGGCTGCTTCCAGTCAGTTGGAAATATATTTAATATAAAAAACAAGTTTTGCAATATTGATATTTATGCCCTAACTTTAAGACAGCCAGAAAATTGTGTAAGATTATTTTGTTATATTTTGTCATAACCAATATAATATTATAATCATATTGTATTTAATATAAATTAAAATATGAATATGTGAAACACAGTAATTTCTAGTTAGTTTTTATTTTATTTTAAATTTGTTATATTTATTTGTACATTATAAAATATTATATTGAATATGTTATAAAATACAAAATCTAGTAAACAATATATATATATGTATGCATTTCCTACATAATAAATTATAAATTATAAATATAGATAAAAATATATTTTATATTTTATTATAAATAAATTGAAAAATTGATAAAGTATAAAATATAATAAAATAGTTATATTTTTATTATAAATAATTTAAAAAAAATACAAAATATAGTATAGACAGACAGATAGATAGATAGATAGATAGATAGATAGATAGATAGATAGATAGATAGATAGATAGATAGATAGATAGATAGATAGATAGATAGATAATTCTCATACATCATAAATATTCTTTTTGAATTATACAGTAAATAAGTAAATATACAGTAAATAAGGTGATGACTGGCAGTGAAGTAAAAGAGAGAGAGAGAGAGAGAGAGAGAGAGAGAAAGAGAGATGATGAAGGTGGAGTCTGAGAAAAGGGTCAAGACAATGAAGACGTTCAGTCTTTAATAGAAGCACTTCATGATCATTTCAGATTTCAAGACACAAATATGCAGTGAAACGCATAAAAATAACCACTTATGCATCTTAGAGTGTATTATCATATTATTCAGTAACTTATGAACATGAATCTATTCAATTATTCACTATTGATGGCTCCTGGGAGTTTAAGAGGCTATGAACAAGAGTGACATTTTTTATTATTCTCATTCGCATCTGCATTCTGGCTGCAGTGTTCTGAACTCGTAAATTAGCCGACCAGATATGACAGCAAGCGGTCTAGATGACCAAAAGATGTCAAAGCTGTAAAAAAAAAAAGACGTTAAATGAATTTAGAGATATTACAGAGTTGCAGTCTGCAGCTCTAACTAACGTGAGTTTTGAAGCTGAGGTCGCACTCATAAATTATTTCTAGTTTCTTGATGCAGCTTTTGGCTTTCAGAGGCAAGGAGTCAGAAATAACACCGTAAGCCTTTCCTTTGTCCTTCGTTTCTTATAATAAGGACGTCTGTCATACTTTGGATTAACTGCAGGAAAATATGACACACCCACACCGTCATCTAAGCACTCAAGCGGTTTGAGCGTCACACAGGAAAAGCATATGCCATCTGTGTCTGGATAAAAAGATGAAAAAGATGTTTTATTTCTTAATTATACCAACTAGTGGAAGTGAATGTATAGAGGAGAAAGAGGCTTGGATTTTTGTGGGAAACCACAGTATATGTTAGGAAACATGAGCACGACATAATATTTTTGACCATTTAAATAGACTCTGTGTAAGTAGTAAAACACAACAGGCATGCTGTTAGTGGAAAACATTCAACAGCGGGGTGTTGCGATGTGGCCAGACGCTCAGCAACTACCACACTGAACTCGATTATTTTCCTTTAACAGCATGTTTTTTATTTATCGTATTCCTCCTCGCAGGAAACTTTACCACGTCAAAAAAAATTCAAAGTATTAATAGAAACATATATAGCCAAAAGTTTTGGGACACCCCTCCAAATCAGTGAATTCAGGTGTTGTTTTTCAGGGGTTGGACTTGGCCCCTTAGTTCCTCTTAATGCTTCAGCTTCATACCAAGACATTTTGGACAATTTCATGCTCTTTGTGGGAACAGTTTGGGGATGACCCCTTCCTGTTCCAACATGACTGTGCACCAGTGCAAAGCAAGGTCCATAAAGACATGGATGAGTGAGTTTGGTGTGGAGGAACTTGACTGACCTCAACCTGATAGAACACCTTTGGGATGAATTAGAGCGGAGATTGCGAGCCAGGCCTTCTAGTCCAACATCAGTGCCTTGACCTCACAAATGCGCTTCTAGAGGAATGGTCAAAAATTCCCAAAAAGACACTCCTAAACCTTGTGGAAAGCCTTCCCAGAACTGTTGATAGCTGCAAAGGGTGGGACAACTCATTGTGCATGTAAAGGCAGATGTCCCAAAACTTTTGGCAATATAGTTTATTAGAATAAGTGTTTTTTGGGGGCAGTGGTGGCTCAAGTTGTTAAGGCTTTGGGGTGTTGATCAGGGTTCAAGCCCCAGCACCACCAATCTGCCACTGTTGGGCCCTTGAGCAAGGCCCTGTTGTATCATGGCTGACCATGCGCTCTGACCACAACCATCCAAGGATGGGATATGAGAAGAAAGAATTTCACTGTGCTGTAAACAGGCTTCTAAACTTAACTTATCATAAAAGCCAGAGTTATAGAAAATGAATCAATGCTTTCTGACTGATCAGATTCAAAACTTCAACAGCACTGAGGTAATAAAACCAATATAAAACATTCATGACAGTTTAATGAGAGATTTCTCATGACAAAGGAACAATCAAGACAATTTTATGAGTAAATGACGAAAACTAGACCAAATACAGATCTTGCTAATTATTAGACTCGTTAATTGAGATCTTACCATCGCAGGTAAACATTTAGGGAACATTTTCTGAATTTTTAGGAAGTACTCATTCCGAAAAGTGTGTTCATGGTCCTGTTTAACTCTGTAGAGTTGTTACTGGGCATAGTGGTCAAAAATGGGAATTAAAATAAGCTAAAAATTATTACGCTACATTCACACGTACAGTGATTTTATCTCCAGTCACTTTATTATGAAGTCATCAGGAGATATTCCTTCTCCTCGTTGCCATAGTAATAACACCAGTGGGTGGTGCATCTAGCATAACAAATCAGTTTTCTTGCTCCTAAAACGAAACATTCCTGAGTGAGAGTTAATGTTTGTGTATAAAATTCAGCAGTGTATACATGCACCATATGAAGAAGAAGCAGCCACGGATCACAATCTTCACTCCCATTGGTTGTCGCTGTAACGAATCACTCCATATATGCATAATGTTCTCAGATTTTGTCGTGTCACTGGACACGCCCACATCTAATCACCTTTGTCGCTGTCAGTCGTGTCACTGGAAGTCTCCAGCTTGCGCTGAAAATAAACAAAACCCCTATATCACTATTACTATAGCAACTTTTTGGAACATATCATTATACACCAATCAAGCATAACATTATGACCACCTGCTTAATATTGTGTTGGTCCCCCTTTTGCTGCCAAAACAGCCCTGACCCGTCAAGGCATGGACTCCACTTGATCCCTGAAGGTGTTTTGTGGGATCTGGCACCAAGATGTTAGTAGCAGATCCTTGGAGGTGGGGCCTCTATCTTACAGGACGTAAAGTATACTTTTAATAGATACTGACCACTGCAGACCGGGAACACTCCACAAGAGCTGCAGTTTTGGAGATGCTCTGATCCAGTGGTCTAGCCATCACAATCTGGCCCTTCGTCAAACTCGCTCAAATCCTTACGCTTGTCCATTTTTCCTGCTTCTAACATCAACTTTGAGGACAAAATGTTCACTTGCTGTCTAATATATCCCACCCACTAACAGGTACCATGATGAGGAGATCATCAGTCTTATTCACTTCACCTCTCACTGCTCACAATGTTATACCTGATCAGTGTATATTATAATGTTGTGTAAATCTGAACCTTCTATGAACTTGTTGCATACACAGTGTATTATACACTCCTTATACTGTTTTTATACCAGTATATTTCATTCCAGGTTTTGTCATTGAGGATGAAGCAATGATTTAAAACCCTTCTGCTCTTTGTATTGCTGAGGCATGTTTGTGTATCTCTCAGTTGTGGCCCAAAACCTGGTTAACACCCTTTGCATTTGGCATCGACACTGTGCTGATCTATGGAAAAAGGGAATTGGCCGTGCCCCACTATTAGGAATTTATGAGTTTTGTCAGCATTCATTACTGGCATAGCCTGCAGGCAAAACAAAGAGAGTGTCTTGGCTCTCTGTCCTTCTTATGGTTCCCTGAGGGGTCAATGGCACAGCGGTCACCTGTGCAAACTCACACACACACACACGCACAGAGTGAGAGAAAGAGAGATGAAGGCTTGCAGTTCTCTGCTTTGAAGCAGTACTGGGATCAGGATGAGTTGTGGGCTGTCTAGATAACAGAGTGACCGCAGAAGAACACTCACCCAATGCAGTGTACTGTAAATGTGATTTATTTACTGCTATTTAACACATTCTGAAGAGTCATGAAGTCAGATATGGAATAACGGACACTACTCCTTTGCAGGCGAATATAAAACCTTTGTGAGGAGCAGCGGGTCCATGTTTGGTGGGGAAGGATGACATTAATAATAATGAAGCTGCACAATGATAGATAGATAGATAGATAGATAGATAGATAGATAGATAGATAGATAGATAGATACTTGCGTGAAGCAAGTGCAGGTGTAGAAGATTTTAGTGAATACTCAAGCAAATAATCCAAGACAAGGTACATTCGACCTTATCCAGGGCAACTTTCATTTAATCTCATTTTTGAGGCTTAAGAGCCCAGCAGTGGCAGCTTGGTGGACCTGGGATTCAAACTCACAACCTTCTGGTCAGGAGTCCAACGCCGTAACCACTTTCCGCAGGAAGAGGTCAAGACATCAGTAAATGTACCTAAACAGGCAGGAAGAGAACAAAAAAGTCAAGAAACAGAAACATAAGATTTAAACTATAGCAAACAAGGCTTGGTACAGGTGATCACAAGGCCACATACAGGTCAGATTAACCAACAACCAATCACAAGACAGGGGAGGGGCAAGACATGAATCAAAACAAACACACATGCCATGGTACACACACAGAGAACACAACATAACATAAATCAGAATTTAAGCGGACTTGACTTGGCGCTGTGGGTACGAGGCGGAGAATCATGACAGATCCAGCAAGTGTGTTTTCCAGGTTTCTGCTAAATCTCCAGCTCAGCTCCACCTCCAAAAAGTACATAAAATACCTCAAACTATCCCCCAAAAATGGAAAAGAGAGACATATTTTTCTTTTTATTCTCAGCCTGGGAAATAAGGTCACTACGGTGCACACGCATTTCTGATGTAGGCACATTATTCAGTCCATAATCCCTCTTTCCCTTTCCCAGTCTTTGCAATATATCTAAAATTATAGGCACAGTGTCTGCACTTATACTTTGTCTTATATTTTTGTGGAAATAGATTTAAATCTATTTTGCTGTGGAACAAGGTCTTGGCAGCTGTGGAATATTTTTAAACAAGCCCAATTTGGAATAAAAAAACTGTGACCCTGACAACCCTATCATTAACTGACCTGTCCACTTCTCCTCCTCCACTAAAAAAGTTCATAGAGCAAAAATGGATGCCCAGATGGACATCTATTAATTTCTGTTGCGTTCATATTTTTGACCACTGGCTGCAACAATAACCCTATGTATCTGAATGGGGCAGTGAGCACAACGGCCAATTATTGTGCAGCATTTAGAAAGCAGCTCAGTTGAACAATGGCGTATATCTGGTACATAGGATTGTTTTTCGATTGTCGGTCACTTAAATGATGTAAGATAAAGTTGTGAATAGAGACTAAATGAAATTGTTTGGAGTGAAGAATTAAGTATTTGGACAGCACAACCCCCATCCATCCATTCAGCCATCCATCCATCCATCCATCTTCTGTACTGTTTATTCTACACAGGGTCATCCCAGGGTCTCAGGGCACAAGGCAGGAGATGAGCCAGATAGATTTCCAACCCAGACAATTTAAAGATGTCAATCAGCCTACTAAATGTCTTTAGTCTGGAGGAGGACATCAGAGTGACCAGAGGAAACATTCAAACACCGTGCAAACAAGGCAGAGGTGTGAAATTCGAACCTGCAATTCTGGAGGTGCAAGGCAAACATGTTAACATCTAAGGCACTATAACCACCAGACAGTGCCACAGTTTTCATAACTGTGCCCTTTGTACGAATTTGAAATGAAGCAATCAAGATCTAGTCTCTCAGCTTTAATTCAAGGCAAATTAAATGAACCATTTGCTTCGACTGTTTAGGAATTACAACCAAAATAATTGAACAATTGACTCATAGGCAGTTTCATGACCACGTGTGGCTGGCATTATTTCATAACACTTAAAGGAGACAAAAGATCTGGAGTTGATGCCAAGTGTTGAAGGACGATGTTCATGAGAACTCTGTATAATGTTGAGTTTTTTCAAACTTCAAACATTTGGTACAGGAAGGAACACCAAAATACCTGGAAGACTAGAGAAGACAACTAAATTGGATGATCGCAGCAATCATTACTTGGTGAAGAAAAACCCCTTCACAACATCTAATCAAGTCAGGAACATTCTTGAGGAGGTAGACGTATCATTGTCAACGTCTGCAATCAAGAGACACCTTCAGGAATGTAAACACAGAGGGGTTTTACTGCAAGGTACAAAAGCAAGGCACTTAAGAAAAGAAAGACCAGATCTGGAGGAAGATTGTTTTTACGATTGATGAAGCCAAGATTAACTTGATGAGAAGAGAAGAAGAAGAGTATCATCTGTCAAACATGGTGGAGGCCTGTGAATGTATAGCTCCCAGTGGAACTGGGTCACTGGTGTTTACTGATGATGTGACTGCTGATATGAATGATATGAGCAGGATGAATTCTGAAGTACAGATCTGCCATAATTTCTGTTCAGAAGCAACTCAAGAGCTTAAAGCTCTTAAAACTATGGAATGGCCGGTCCAGTTATCTAAAATCAGCATGCTTACTATAGACATAGTATAGATTACTTACTAAAGACAAGACTGACGGCAAGAAAAAACCTATAAACAATCAGCAACTGAAGCTAGCTGCATTAAAGGCTGGATTCATTGACTATGTCTGGGAGTCTGCATTAAGTATTAAACCTACTACTAAAAATATTAAAAACAGGTATTTTCTTTAGCCTGTGAAAATAAAGGAAATATGTTTAAAAAATAGAAGCAATTCCTAAACGGTTAATAGGATATTTATTTAAAGCCTTTGATTTAAAGCTGAAAGTCTACATTTCAATCACTTTAAATCCATTGTGGTGGTGTCCAGAGGCAAAATACAAAAAAAAAAAGTCACTTTATAAATACTAGATGTGAAAGCGCTATTAGTGTGCAGATGAGAAATGGTCAGAAATGTACATCAGACCCTAAAGCTCAATTTGTCCTTGTGCTGGAACAGTAGAACAAGAAATGACTGAAGACTCATCTCTCCTGAGAGTACTTATATACTTTTATTTTATCATTATTATTATTATTATTATTGTGTATTGGTAATATTTACCATCTTTAAGCCACATATTAATCCAATTCATGGAATCATTTTATGATTCAAAGCTTCATTTATTTTTAATTACAGGCTTTAAGAGTAGATGATTAAAGGGACCTGCATAGAGCTTTTACAATAGGCATAATAACAGGAACTGATTCATTCAGCAATATTAAATGCATAGATTTATACTATACAAAATTGTAATCACTGTAAAAAAAAAACTGATCGGTGTGATCAGGCATAACATTTTGAGCAGTGAGAGGTGAAGTGAATAAGACTGATGATCTCCTCATCATGGCACCTGTTAGTGGATGGGATATATTAGGCAAATTGTGATGGCTAGACCACTGGATCAGAGCATCTCCAAAACTGCAGCTCTTGTGGGGTGTTCCCGGTCTGCAGTGGTCAGTATTTATTAAAAGTGATCCAA
Source organism: Hemibagrus wyckioides (assembly GCF_019097595.1). Taxonomy (NCBI): domain Eukaryota; kingdom Metazoa; phylum Chordata; class Actinopteri; order Siluriformes; family Bagridae; genus Hemibagrus; species Hemibagrus wyckioides. The sequence goes on from NC_080726.1 coordinate 22,437,132, forward strand.
GGAAGGAACAGCGGTGAACCGGCGACAGGGTCATGGACGATCAAGACTCATTGATGCACGCGGGGAACGAAGGCTGGCCCGTGTGATCTGCAATATTTGGCAGGTGGTCATAATGATATGCCCAATCCGTGTATGAATCAGTAAACCTTGGCAGAACAGTAACTCTCGATTTTTGTCTTATTGTACAGTTCAGTGTTTTATTCATGTAAAAAGCTATGGCTGGATTGCGTCCCTGATCTTACATATAAATCACTCATGATGGAGATCTAACAAACACACACACACACACACACACACACACTGCACACTGACTGATATCACTGCTGTACAATATCACTGTGTGGCGTTCACCATCTCTAACTAAGTTAGAGCAGGCGAGCTGCCATGGATAATGATATCAGAAGTGAACTTGATGTGTGAAATTAAATCCTGTGGAAAGAAAACCTGTGTGGGAGATTGAAACGAGCTTCTAAATGCTATCTGTGTACATTGCTGAATGAGGATTGACGTGAACACCCTGAATAGAGCAGCAAATAAATTGTGCAATTAGATGGGATTCTGCCTGCACAGAAGCATCAGAAATAAGTGCCGCTCGCTTACAATGTGTCTCTCTGTGTGCAGCCATATAACCAATGGTGATGTTTTCGCAGCTATATAATAAGGATGGATATCACACAAAGCTAAATCCAATATGGCTATCTTTTCTGCTAGCTGAGACAGGCAGTATACAATATTTAGGCTGTATGAAGTTGCTTGTGAGGTAGAACGTCAGGATCAGAATATTTATTAAAATTAGATATGATATGAGTTTGAATCCTGGTTTATTATACAGTTATTACTCATTAACTACGACAGGAATTATTCCGTAACTATAGTAACACTACTATAAACGTTAAAAGTCATTACAAATGACACATGCGAGTTTTAAAAGAAGGGAGACATTCATAAAGATTTTAATTTTGACCTCATGATGTCATGGAAGTGATGAAGGCAATGATTCTTTTGACTAATTTTTTGTTTATTATTTATTTAACTAAAAATATCTTAAATTTGATTAGGTATATATACATTCATACACAGTATGTCATGGAGTGTTTTAAAAAATAGAGTCAGATGGAATAAAAGTAGAATTAATATTAATAAAGAAATATGAAAATAAAAATAAAATAACATTTTAAAATAAAATAAAATAAAATAAAATAAAATAAAATAAAATAAAATAAGCTGTACAGGACAGGGGGGAAGTAAACAAAATAAAAAAAAAATACAGCATATAAACACAATAACTGAATATATGAATAATAATATGAATATGGGGATAAGAATATAGTTTATGAATAAAAGTGCATACATCTGGAGTTTTAGTGCTTATTTGCAAATTGTGATCCAGCTGAGGTTCAGTTGTGAGTCAAGTCCAGAAAAATCCCAGCTCTAGGTCTTGCTCTGGTTGAGGGATTGAATAGAGTGCAGGAAGACACTCCTCCTTATTCTCTCGGTGTTTGTCTTCAAGGAGCAGAATCCTTATGATCATTGTTCTTATAATATCCGTAACACATTTGCACAATTTTTGTACATTTACTTTGTAATCAAACTTCAAATAACATTCTGTCCCAAACCTTTATGCTACATGAAGTAACAGAATTTGTGTTTTTAATTAAGTTATAATACCTCTGTACATGCCATCGTGATTATCAGGATTATTTGGTTATTTGGTTGGCTAGGGGACAGATGCTAGGCTGCATATGAACGGCTACCAGAAAACTGACGCAGGTGACGTCTCATCCCGTTATTGATTTTGATTACAAACTTCATCTTAGACACTGTAAAAGCAGGAAAGTCTTGTCATGTCGACTTATAAATGCACTTTCAACAGCTAAAAAACAAACAAAGCAAACATTCAAACAAACAAAAATAAATGACCACGGTGATAGTATGCAGCCATATATACTGCATGAGAGACATGTTTACGCAACTGGTTGTTGTGATTATTATTAGCAGGTTGTGTATCATTACACACAGGAAACTATGAAGAATGTGATTTGTGCAGTAATATTTATGCCTCAAGATTATAATTATACAGTTATGTGCCATGGGTGTAAGACATGAAAGCAGTGTTGGTTAGAATAATTGAGAAACACACACACACACAGACACACATCAAGACAGACAGACTTGACTTCTCACTCGATTTATACCAGGTGGATATCTTTCAGGACTGCAGCTTAAATATTAAAAGACAGTTCATCTTCTGTAAAATCATTTAATCATTTAAACATTCGTACTTAACACTTAAAAGTTTTATTTCCAGGAGTCTGAGAAGGCATTTTACATTCTCATGCTGGAGTTTTAGGCAGCATATCTGTGCATGTATTATTCCACTTATACTACAGTGATTAGCAAACACTGATTACATTGTTTAATTTATTGGTGCACAAAATGTCATAACCACATCATTCCCTCACCAGCCTTATACCTTTTTTTCTCATCTCTCTCTTACTAAATCAGTTCTCTCTCTGTCTCTCCCTCTCTCTCTGTGGGTCTCTATTCTTGTTTATTATTAAAAATGTTAAGTGTTGATGGTGATGATTATTATTATTCATCTTCTTCTACTCCTTCTTCTTCTTCTTCTTATTATTATTATTACTGTTGTTGTTGAAAACAGCAGGCCCACTTCCTGTTTTCTTGTTTATTACACATTATAAATGTAAATAAACTTCTTCTTGTTCTTTTCATTTTTCATCTTCTTCTTCTTCGTTTTCTTGTTCTTCTTTTCCTTATTATTATTATTATTATTATTCATTTTCTACTCCTTCTTTTCATTATTATTATTATTATTATTATTATTATTATTATTCATTTTCTACTCCTTCTTTTCATTATTATTATTATTATTATTATTATTATTATTCATCTTCTATTCCATATTTTTCTTCTTCTGCTTCTTCTTCTTATTATTATTATTATTCATTTTTACTTGTCACATACACAATTGTACACAGTGTAATATGCAGTGAAATGCTTACAGGACTGTTTGTGACCTTGAAAAGGAAAAGGAAATAAGGAGGTAGAATGCCAAAGGAAGAATAAAAAAATATATAAAATATAAAATCTGCAGTTTGTTACAGTAAAATAAAATAAAATATAATATAAATGAAATAAAGTATAAGTGGAAATATAAATGGAAATCTGTAGAAATATATAAAAAATGTATGAAAGTGGATCTGTATAAATAAACTGTATAAAGTGTGCAGACAGCAGCAGTACGGGGTGGTCATGGAGTGAAATGAAATGGTCAGCAGCAGTGGTATTGTCCATCTTTAAAGTGCAGTAGTGCAGTAGTACTCCTCTTTATATGTAAACAGAACCAGAAATGTGCAACATATATGTTTTATGTACTTCAGTCCAGTGCAGTGTATTATTACTGTTGTTGTTGTTAGGTGTCATATACCACCCTTAGCAGCACCACTTCCTGTATTCTTGTTTATTACAAGAATATTAAATGTTAAGTGTGGATGATGATTATAATTCATCTTCTACTCCTCCTCCTCCTCCTTCTTCTCCTCCTCCTTCTTATTATCACTGTTGTTGTTGCTGTTGATGTAGTTGTTAGGTGTGATACACCACCCTCATCAGCCCCACTTCCTGTATCCTTCTTTATTACTAAAAATGTCTTTACTTTCACATTTCGAGTTCAGCACTGTCGAGTGTCTTTAGCTTCATTTAACATTAAAAACCGACTTGAAAAACACTGTACGAAGTCGAACACTTTTGGAGTTTGTACAAAGTGTGGCGACCGAGTCGCGTTACAGCCTTCCCCGCTCTCCCCTGCTTCATCACCATGAGATACTTACCTCTTAACCTTAATATATTCATTCATGACCACATTAAACATTTGCTTAATTCTATAAATATTCATCCGTGCCTACAATATGTAAACTCATCTTCTATATACTTCTATATATGCCACGTAAAACGCAGGCTTCATGTAGATTTTGTTGCGTCTGAAAAGGAAATATTCCGCGATTCCGCAAAAGGGAAAGGCAACGAAGAAACCCTTTTACGCAAGTGTTTGTCTTCTCATTGGCACACATAAATACGACACAGCTCGGAAGTCCACTTTATTTGGTGTACGGTGCGGTGCACGCTTTCTCCGTTCCTCATCCTCTTCCTCATCCTCCTCCTTCTCCGCATCTCATTATCCTCCAGAGCGTCTCTAGGTGATTTAGCGCCGCCAGTCTGGAGCAGGTGTTCAACATGGCGAGCTTGGCGAGCGGATCTCTCTCTCTCACACTCTTCACCTGCCTCGTTTTAACAGCTTTTCTGCGTGAAGGTAAGGCTTGAAAGTTTTACACCAATGCGTTGTTGCGCGACACTGAATGGCAAAGCGCTAATCAGGCGATCGGAGGTAAGGAAGCTGCGCGCGGATGTTTAATCGCGGTTTTCTGCGCGTGTTAAGTATTTCTCTCTTGTGTTAAGTGTTTGCTTCGGTGTAGCCTTAGTGCTCAGTCTTATATTTATCGGTGTTTTAATGGGATAAAACTCTTTTTGAATTGATTCCGTGGGAAGAGAATGAGAGTAAAGTCGCGCGCTATAAAGGTGCACGTTAGTTTGCGTTAAAGTGCTGTGTAAAATAACCATCTTTTGTACTCCCTGTTCCGATTTTTTTTTAAAATTAATTTATTTATTTATGCATACCAGAAAGATTCAGTCACATCCACAGTCACGAGAGCGCGCATCTGTGTGTGTGTGTGTGTGTGTTCTTTTAAAATCATGATTTACGCATCTGTGCGTTGTTTTTATTTTCTCTCTACTTCAGCGCGTGCAGATCAGATGCACGCGCACACACGGGCTCACGCGTGTTTAAAACACGAGACGTGGCTTTCACGAATGTGTTTTCTGACCCCTGTGGATACGACAGACAGACAGACAGACAGACAGACACCAGAACCCACCCCCCCTCCTTTTCTTTATTGTAGTGCACGATTCACAGCATCAGTATAAGTGGACTTGTGGGATTGCTCCGGTTTTGGCATGTAATCCATCAACAGGTTTAGTGTGAGACTTCAGCTGCGAGTGCAGTGTGAGGAAGAAACCTGATTCACTAAAAAGCACTACCAGCTTTATCTCTGTCTGTCTGTGCGTCCTGGACTGTATCAAAAAATATCAGAGTGTGAAATATCCACACACACAAAGTGTACAGTGTGCTTCATTCATTCGTCTGGTTGCTCGTGCAGTGTTCAAGAGTGCCAAGGATTTCCTTTAACCCACACTGGAACTTCTTAGTGTCTATAAATGTAAAAATTTCCATCATCAGTGAATATGGCAAATGTCAATAAGCTTTTGACTTACGAAGATAGGAAGCTCGCTGTACCTCAAGCACCTTTAACAATATTGGAAAATATAATATCTGGCTTGAGAGAGCTAGACAGCATCTTTTAAAATGATCTTGAGGATCTTGGTTCCAATACAGATCAAACACAAGAAATGTCCGAAATGTCAGTTCCATCCATCCATCCATGCATCTATTTTCTATATCCGCTTCATTCCTAATTAGGGTCACAGGGATCTGCTGGAGCCTATCCCAGCACACGTTGGGCGAAAGGCAGGGGTAAACCCTGGACAGGGCCACATATAGACAGACAACCACACACACTCACATCTATGGGCAATTTAAAATTACCAGTAAACCTAATGTACATGTTTTTGGACTGTGGGAGGAAACCCACACAGGCACAGGAAGAACACGCAAGCTCCACACAGAAAGCCTGTTCAAACCTAGGATTCAAACCCAGGACCTTCTTGCTGTGAAGCAACAGTGCTAACCACTAAGCCACTGTGCTATCCCAAAATGCACTCTCGAATAGCTCACTCTTACTCAGTTAGACTAAGGGAGTGTTGAAAAGGCCCCTGAAATCAAAACAGGTTTTCTGTAGCATTAAGCTACGTTCACATGCGCAGCTATTTTGTTCTCAGTCGCTGTACTATGAAGTCACAAGTAGGTGGTCTTAAAACCGTTTGCCGTAGTAATAACGTTTATTATCGGTTGGCATTCTGAAATAATCCGTTTCCTTGTCGCTGAAATGAAATAAGTGTTTGTGTATAAAATCACATGCTCACGTGCCTCACGTTGGAAGTCGCACCATATTTGCTTGATGTTCAACTTTTCTCAACTCCCTGGACACGCCCGCATCTAGTCGCCGGCTCTCTTTGAAAACGTACGGTGGCTTTTAACAGGGGTGTGTAGACTTGCAGCAGGTAAGAAAAATTCTGGAAAAATGAAAGCTAACACTGAAAGAATATAGCTTTCCTGAACCTGCTTTAAATTCCTTGTGTTTTCCTTAAACAAATGAAAAAAAAACCTCTCATGTTTCCCCCAATTATGGAAAACCAAAAGAATTCCATATGCTGTTTCCATTGGCGAAATTCCAGCTGGCTCATGTTCCCAGAGCTTACACGGATAAAATGACAGCTTCGACTGTACAGCTCTGTTGGTTTCATCTCTGTTGGTTATTACTGTATTATTTGTTTCTGAAGGGATCCAGTAGAGCTAAAATGCTCATGGATTCCGACATGCTGAATAATAATACTGTGTTCTCTGACTTTGTTTATATAGCAGCCGTTTTCTTACCAGGTAATTTCTTTGTTCATCATCCAGCCAAAATCAGTGTAATCAAAAATAGCACACGACTTCACATTAAACATTAATGCGTAATCTCTAGCGTTAGTTGTAAACCAGGCAAACAGTCATTTTTATTAGTTCCAGGTCATACGTCTGAGCAGAGCAGAATGAGAATTGTAGCAGTCTTCCATCACCCTCTGTTACATTAAGAGCATTAGGACAGAAGAAGTGAAGGAAAAAAATTGACACATTGCAGTCCATTAACACAATGCATTCAAGAAACCGAGGAAAGTCCAGGTTTTATGCTAGGAGTGAACATGGTTAGATCTGACACCAGTGTCTTATTTGGGACAAAATCGTGTCCGTGAACATCGTTAGAAGAAATAGTTTTCTATTTAAAGCGGCACGCTTTTGAGCTCATTAGGTTTTCATTATCCGCTGACATATAACACACTCCGTAATCGCTAAATAATGGACATTAAGTATACTAAATTGCGGTCAAAGCAGACGCTAATGCGGCCGAGGTGAGAGGTTTGCACTGTTAACTCACTGGAAAAACTCCGAAGTGATTCCACGACACGTGGCGTATGTGTAAAAGCTGCATGTTTGTGGCCACTGCAGATTTGAGACCTTCAGCTGATCCACATTTCCGATCATAAGTTACGTAAGAAAGTAAACACATCATGAAAATGTCGTGCTGTTAGGCAGAAACAAGGCACATGTTATTAAAAAATAATATTATTAAAAACCTATATAATATACATCTTCTGACCAATCAGATTTGAGCACAATGTATACATACATATATATGTGTATATATATAGACTGGTCAGCCATAACATTATGACCACCTGCCTAATAATAATGTTTTAGTCCCCCTTTAGCTGCCAGAACAGCCCTGACCCATAAAGGCATGGACTCCACTAGATCCCTAAAGGTGTTCTGTGGTATCTGGCACCAAGATGTTAGCAGCAGATCCTTTAAATCTTGCAACTTACAGGACATAAAGGATACCTTTAATAGATACTGACCATTGCAGACCGGGAACACCCCACAAGAGCTGCAGTTTTGGAGATGTTCTGATCAAGTGGTCTAGCCATCACAATTTGACCCTTCGTCAAACTCGCTCAAATCCTTACGCTTGTCCATTTTTCCTGCTTCTAACACATCAACTTTGAGGACAAAATGTTGACTTGCTGCCTAATATATCCCACCCACTAACAGGTGCCATGATGAAGAGATCATCAGTCTTATTCACTTCACCTGTCATTGTTCATAAAGTTATATATTATTTGTAATTTTTTATAATATTTAATATATTGTGCTGTTAATGAATGTTGTATATAACCTGGCGGAGTGGGGAAATCCATCAGCGTGTTAGATTCGGTCATATGGAAATGATTTCATATCTAATTGAGCATTTGGACACAAACCTCACATGAAACTATCCGTCAAAATGGATAAAAAAAGTATAAAAGGAATGCTTTAATCTCCATAGAGGTTAAAATGTTGCTGATTAAACTGTTCACAGTGATTTCTCACTCAAGCACACACCTTTTTTAAATACAATTAAAAAAAAAAAAAAATCCACGTTCTTATAGTTCCAGAGCGTAACCTCACTTCTCACCACTTCATTTTTAAACTACGAGCACAAGAGGACACCTCAAGGATTGATTCTTCCGAAGGATCAACCTCAGTGTCCGGATGTTGGGTTTTTTTTTTTTTTTTTTGTTTTTTTTTTGCGGTCATCGGGACAGAACCCGGCGAATTAGATGAGAGGCAGCAGATGAGATGCAGGCTGAAGGGACAGAGAATGCTTCATTCACGACAGCGCTCGGATAATGAGAGGCGAATATGATGAGAGGACGAGAGTTCGTGTCTGCTAACGATAAATATGTCATTGTTTCTCTCAGCCCCGTCTTTCATGGAAAGAGTCCATTGTCTATTCTAGTTAGGCGCTGATTAAATTTTGGCAGCGACCAAGAAAGGATGAGAGAGAGAGAAAAAAAAAAACAGGGATCAAATTATGTTGTTTTTCAGGGCATCCAGTGGATAATAGGCTATTTCATCTAACCACAGAAAACAAATAACAGTGATGTAGTGTTGCAGTGGCACCAGTGCCACTGATGTAACCTTGTTTGCTTATGAGAGATGTTAGAAAACTTCAGAAAACGTTAGAAACCTGCTAGAAATCTTCACGTCTGCTTTCAAGTTTGTTACCAGCTTGTTGCCTGTAGACGGCATTCAAACAGGAACGCATGAATGAAATCAGACGCTTTATTATTAATGCGCTTTGACTGACTTTCATCTTCATTTCATTTCACTATTTTTATTTTCTTTAACAAGATTAGCTCTATATCTCATATCGCTATGAAACGCACTGCAAAGACCGCGCGAACCGCGTGAAGCTCAGCGTGACGTGACCCACTTAGTAACTGGTGACACAACCTCAGTAGTCGTCTTTAAAAAGCCTGCTTTTGTACTCTTCTTGTTTCTATGGATTGTTTTTTTTTTGCGTCAGTTCGAAAGAAAACACTTTAAGGCCTGTGGGAAAATGCACGAGCTCTGCTTTTCTCTGATGGCCAGAACAATATCTGAAGAGGTTTTGTTTAGAAGAACTCAGTAGAAAAAGGCTAAAGCACTGATGTTTTGAATAGGGGTAATGTTTTTATTTTCGAAATCTACAAGCCTGGCTTGTGCATTTATTTATTTATTTGCTTTATTGCTTAATTATTTATTTATTTCTGAGTTTTATTTATTTATTTAGTAGCTTTATTTATTTATTTCTTAGATTTATTTATTTGCTTTATTTATTTATTTATTAGATTTATTTATTTATTTGCTTTTTTTTATTTATTTCCTTATTTGTTTACTTATTTATTTGCTTTGTTTGTTTGTTTTGGCTAGAGGGACTTGTTGACTTTATTCTTCTACAGCTGCACTACGGCTCCATTTGAACAAGACGTTTATTTTGAAAATAAATACACGGATATCTGAAATTTGCTACATTTTGGAGAAAATAAAGAAATCCTGGATTTCTGTATAAACCCACGAGATGAGCTTAACGTCTTGAGATGGGCTTAATGTTTTTTTTCACAAAAACGTTTAAATCTGTATTTTTATTTCATTATTAGTTTACACACAGTGTTTATAGGAAACCCTGTAACCCTGCAATTATCCAATCAGCCAATCACGGAGCAGCAGCACGGCGGATGAAATCACGTGGCTCTGAAGATGGGTCAAGAGCTTTACTTAATGTTCACATCGATGATGACAAGGAGAACAGGAAGCTGAGACCACAGTGGGTATAAATTCATTGAATCTGGATGAGATTGGGAAAAGATCAGATTTCAGTTCTTGACTGCCAGAAAAGGATCTGATCTCCTGTTGTAGCTCATCCTCCATATTTAACAAAACAAACACTAACAGAACTTACATTAAACAGAAACAAACCATAACTATAACATGGAAACGTATTGAGATAGCCTCAACCTATGCCATAAAAACCTGAATAACACGGCGTCCAGCCTTACGGCACACACACAACATTGACAGATATAAACATAACCACTGACCCTGACCAATACAGCAAGAAAACATATAAAGAGCATCACATCGAGGGAAAACAAGGCACAGGTGAGAAAGCGGGAAAACACATTAGGAAAGGGCGTGGCTCTGCCCAAACAGGAATAACACAGTGATACATAAATAAGCCACTTGCCAGGATTCCCTAGTGGTCTGACCAGGAACTGTTCCAGAAACTCCTGACATACGCAATCGGAGATGCTTTTCTGCTCAGCGCGGCTGTAAAGAGCGCTTATTCGAGTTATTATAGACTTCCTGTCAGCTCAGATCAGACTGCTGTTCTCCTCATCTAAAGGACATTTCCACACACCGACCTGCTGCTCACCATTCTGTGCCGTGTGTTTCTCCAACCAATTCTCAAAACGTCTCCTGATATTTGATGAGAACATTAGCTGAAGCTCTTGACCTGTATCTGCATGATGTTATGCATTGCGCTGCTGCTGAGGAGTTAATGCACATCAACCCTCAGATTTTACTCAGTATTCAGCCAAAAACGTGTCACATTTTCATACGATTCTGACCTCGGAACAATATTAACCATTTTTGCAAAGTAAATAGGTTGATAAATGAATCGTGGACCTGCAGTGAACAGCTGTATCTTTTGGATCCTTATGGTTTAATGAAGTGTTTGAATTGTTTCTGTAGAAGCCTTTTGGTTTCTTAAAGTTCAACCTACATAATTAATCCAAAACTAAAGCTGTATAACGAAGGCAGGGAAAAAAAATGATGCATTGAACACACACATTACATATCACATATTCTTGACCTCACTCAGATTCAGAAAGACCAAGAAAGCTTTCATTTACAAGCAATTTGGACTTTAGCAGAGAGCGAATCGAAATAAACAGTGAACTAAACAAGTGTCACATCAAGTTCTTATTTACTATTGTTGGGACACAAATTAATCATTTAAGTCTCATCTATAATTTCATTCATGTTTTCATTCCTAGGCAAGCTTCACTCATTGGGCAGGCATGTCTACAAAACATGAGTCTATGCTGTATCAAGTGGTATACTTACAATCAGCCATACTGCAATATGTTCAGAAGATATTAGAAGTTTTTATTTTCTATATATATATATATTTTTTTCATATTAATCGAAATTGTTCCTTTACGTTCATTCTGGTTCAAACGTGTGTCTTTGATGGTTATTTGCAAATCTGGCAACCTCAGACGAGTCAACTTCACTCCAGAGTCATTTTAATAATCCAAATGATCGTAAGACAAAGCTGTGACTTCTGAACTTTGTATATAACCTCGGATACGGCTCTAAAAATCCGTGTTGATGGCTTTTTTCTTTTCGACGTTCCCATACCCTTTAATAACCGTAGCAAGACATCCCTTTAATAACCGTAGCAAGATCTAGCAGGAGACCTTGCACTGTTCCACTACAAGCACTCGAACGTCAAATCAAACAGCACCCAGTGAACACCGAACTGCCTAGAGTTGAAATAAAACTCTACAGCGTCTCATTTGTTATTTGGACCTGGGTGCATAGAGCTCTGTACGTACAGAAACGCTTTAATTTCCAGACTTTTCTCTTGTGTTTCCTCCTGGTGCTGCTTCACTGCTGTTATAAGTCAGCTGTCTCAAAAGGGGGTGAGCACATACAGTATTTCAAAAAAAAAAAAAAATCCATTGGCTTTCGGTCACACATGAGCCCTCCAGGAATAGTACGAGGTCTTGTCCCACTGTTGCGTCAGTCTTCTTCGAATCTTTAATGCGGCTCATATTAACACACTCCCTTCCTGAACCATCGCTGTTCAATTTCTCAGCTAAAGTTTAGATGAGAAATGATCTGCAGCTTGTGTTTTCTTTTTCCTTCTGCTTGCACCGAACCCTGCTGCATGTCGTGGTTCGTTTGCGCAGGTGAGAACACAGCAGTTTCACTCCGAACAAGTGGTCCGAGACCGGCCGAGGGCGGTAGACTGCTCCGAGTTCCCTGCAAAGATAAACACGGTTCATTTGCAGAGAGGAAAGAGAAAGCGGGTCGACCCCGAATCGACCCAAGTGCAAAAAGTTAACCAAACATACCATGCGTTTTGGGTAGCTTTTCTTATATTTTTTTAAACAGGAGCCGAGGTTCTACAATGCTGTCTGTTCCAGATGAATAAAAAAAGGAGAATAAAGATATTTTAATCTAGGTATTGCCTAATCACTTATTAAGTGGCAGATCTGAGTTTTCTGCCTTTTTTACGGTGGCGGAGAAGTGCAAAACACAATAACGAATCCAAAAACCACAAGGAGAATTCAGATAAAGCGGAAAAGGTAGGTCTAGTTTGCGAATGGAATTCTTCCCTCTAATTGGATGAGTCATCTGTCACTCAGGATACACACTACCAGTCAAAAGTTTGGACACACCTTTTAATTCAGTGTTTTTTGTTTAGGGATTTATTTTCTACATTCTAGAACAATACTGGAGATTTCAAAACTATGAAATAACACACATGGACTTAAGTAATCCATATGTAACGACAACAAAAAACAGTCAGTTGTTATTTTAAGACACGAAGGTCAGGTGTTCTGGAATAGTTCTTGCAAGAACAGTATTGTCGAGTGCATTTGCAAAACCCATCAAGCACCATGATGAAACTGGCTCACATGAAGACCATCCCAGTAAAGCAAGACCAAAACTGACCTCTGCTGCAGAGGAGAAGTTCATTTAGAGTCACCAGCCTCAGAAATCACCAATTAACAGCACCTCAGATTAGAGGCGTTATGAAGGCTTTACAGAGCATCAGTAGCAGACATATCTCAATATCAACTGTTCAAAGGACATTATTGTGGATTTCAGCCGCCTTCAGCATTGTTTTACAATGTAGAAAGAAATAAACATCAGGAAAGACCATGGAATTAGAAGGTGTGTCCAGACTTTTGACGAGTAGTGTACAGGAAGTAGGAAATTATGTATCTAATTTTATTTCTTGTACATGTGTGGAGTTCTGCCTTCACAATAGTGCAACTTTAAATCTTTTAAAGAAAATAACAAACATATATATTTATATTTGTAAGAAAATGGAATTCATTCAGCGCTACTTTGAGGAAGGACGTTCATATGGCGTGATTTTGGATATACTGATAGTGTATCATGGTGTAAAGATTTCTCTAAAAACACACCAGGAATGTTTGGAAGACCAAACTATTCCAGATTAAAGGAGGTAAGGAGCGCTATAAGAGCAGAGCTGTGTTCATACACACACCAATCCACTTTCTACTGCTGCAGCTACTGCTGAACTTCCTGTATATCCTGAGTGACAGATGTCTCGTCCAATCAGAGGAAAGAATTCCATTTGCAAACTATACCTACCTTTTCTGCTTTGTCTGAATCGTCCTTCAATCGTCTTTCAAACACATCGTCCTTGTGTTTTTGGATTTGTTATTTTTAAAAAGTACATTTTCAGCTCTACAAGCTTTTTTCCTTTCTGCTGGTCAAAAAAACAAAAACAAAACACCAACCCTGTGAATTTAATTACTTTTTAATGACCATCACCATTAACATTATTCGTGAAATGTTGGATTTGACACCTTGTTGCAGGTCTATTTAATCTTACTGGGTGAAAATAGTCCTCCTGACAGTTTCACATTAATGAACTCAAAACACTGACAAAATTCGAGGGCATGTGAGTCACGAGCAAAAGAATTGGGGGAAGAGGGCAGGGCTTTGAGGAAACATCCGTTAACCCTTTTTTTTTTTTTACCAGGACAATAGTCTTTCAATCAGTTTAAACAAATGAATTATTTTCTTAAGTCTGATATAAAGTGAGTCAGGATTCTGTTGGCTTTCAGTGTGAGATGTTTTTCCCTCTGTTGGATAACCTTACACAGAATGTTAGTAGTTGAAGGTAACACCATCAATTCAATTTAATTTATTTGTATAGCGACGGATTTTAACAACAGATATTGTCTTAAAGCAGCTTTATGGAAGTATAGAAACATAGAAAGAATGATAAAGTTTAGGTACTATTTTATCCCTAATGAGAAACCTGAGGCGATGGTGGTGAGGAAAAACTCCCTGAGATGATATGAAGAAGAAACCTTGAGAGGAACCAGGCTCAGAAGTGTCCAGTGTCATTCTCATTTGGGTGAATAATATTAATGTTGATAATGTCCTTCCAACAACAGCAACCTTGAGGAACTAATAGGTCAGTGTAGTTCATTATAGAATTAACACTCATTCCTTTCTGCTGAAAGCTTCAGTTTTTAGATGTTTATGAATAAACATCTCAGAGAACAGAAACATGTTTGATATCATCATTTACTTTAAAGATAACCTCTGCGGATTCCTACGTGACAGACATTGGACAATGGCACCACAAAGCGGGCGCAAATCCCACTTTTTAGCCTGTGTTCATATCGGAGAGCTCGAAACCCTGGCGCAGATCATTCCAGATTAATATGGATGTCATTTCCTGTTTTATAGACGAGAGAATAAAGACATCTTTTGGCGTATTATCGGGTGATAACTCACAGTAACGTGATTTGATGTTAAATTCTGGCACTCTTAAGAAAAAAAGGGCAAAAGGTTGACTGATAATAAAATATATAATGGGAGTAAATGTCACCGGATATTGTAGCAGGGTCTTGTTGTAAAATGTTAAGCGTTAACACGTCTGGATGCAGGTCAGGGTGGGAAGTCGAACGTAGCCTGGACCTCGGGTCGGATAAGTATCGATCAGCGGAGACAGAAAGTGGACTCCAGCTGTCTAAGCAAGAGCGAGTGACCAATCAATAGGATGTACAGATGGTGGCTCAGGGGGAAGACGCTTTTTTCAGGAGAGCTGCTAAATACTTAAGATTGTCAGGACATTGAATACTCTCAGCAGTTAATCTCATTACCTAACGCAAGAGGAGGCGATGTGACAGCAGCATCTGTTTGCACAGTCACAACTGGCTGTGCTGCAATAACATCATTATTTCGTCTGTGGCACGAGGAAGACGTCTTCTCTAATATTGAACTAATGAGTAAATGCGCCGTCATTAGGGTGACTCCACACCGCCGTCTTCCTTTAAGAGCATCGAAGCGGCACATCAGCCGGTTATGAATCACTGCGGCAGGAAATGACGTCGTACGCTTCCTCATTACACTGAAAAGACTGAAGGACTTCCTTTAGAGCTTCCAGTTCACCTTTTTATCTGGAATGTATGCGTCTCCCTGTGTATGAACACAGCTCTGCTCTTATAGCACTCCATACATCCTTTAATCTGGAATAGTTTGGTCTTCCATACATACCAGGTGTGTTTTTAGAGATCGCAAACTAATGTTTATGCCATGATACGCTATCAGTATATCCAAAATCACACCATTTAGTAGTGCTAAATGAGCTAAGTAGTGCTAAATGTTATAAATTTTGTTATAAATATAAATATATACACTACTCACAAAAAGTTAAGGATATTCAGCTTTCGGGTGAAATTTCAGGATGCACCTAAAATGCACTATAACCGTTACAGGTGAACTTAATTTGACCTTCTCTACACTTTTGAATGCACATGTCCAACTGTTCAGTGTTTCAGTACTTTTTGCATAACTTGCTGTTCTCTAACAAGGTGCTTAACGGCAAAATTCACAGCTGGTGTTTGATCTGGTGAACTGGTGAATCGACCAATACATTTTCTGGTTCAATTAGGATTGGTATTTAAACAGTCCTCTTCATCATGCTTTTCACATTTTGACATCATGAGACCAAGACCACACCTAACAATTGATCAACAGTACCTCGCCATTGTGAGGCTTCAAACAGGATGTTCTCAGAGGGAAGTGGCCACTGAGCTTAGAGGGTCACAGAGTGTCATCAGCAGGTTGCGACAGAGATACAGAGAGACTGGAAGAGTCACAGAAAGGCATAGAAGTGGACGTCCTTTGGCCACATCCCACGTTGATGACCGCTTCATTGTGAACAGTGCCCTGCGGAACTGGATGATGAATGCCATTCAACTCCAGGCACATTTAAGGGAGGTGAGAGGCACCCAAGTGTCACGTCAGACCATTCCAAACCGTTTACATCAGCGTGGTCTGCGTGCTAGATGACCTGCAAGGGTACCTGACCACACCACCAGGCAGGGAGCATTTACGCTGGACGACGGACCAGTGGGCACCCCAGAACCTCAATGACCTGAGGGCCGCCCTTCAAGAAGAGTGGAATGCCATGCCTCAGCAGACAATAAGTCGACTCGTGAACAGCATGAGACGTCGCTGTCATTCTGTAATTGATTATTGAGACATTGACATTTTTTGTTGTGGTATATCCCCCACTGTTGTTGGCTTTTGTTTCAATAAATTGTCTGAGATGAGGAAATCACGATTGCATGCTTCTACTTAAATGCCCTACTTTCATGATATAATATCACTGTAGTGTGAACTTTTTACATTTTCCATAAATTTCACCCAAAAGCCAAATATCCTTAACTTTTTGTGAGAACTCCACACATGTACAAGAAATCAAGTTAGATACACAATTTCCTACTTCCTGTATATCCTGAGTGACAGATGTTCCGTCCAATCAATGGGAAGAATTCCGTTCGCAAACTAGACCTACCTCTTCCGCTTTGTCTGAATTGTAGTTGTGTTTTTGGATTTGTTATTGGGTTTTGCACTGCTTGGCTACCGTACAAAACAGATCAGTTCACACAGTTGAGGAAGTCCTGATGGCTTGAGGGAAGAAACTGTTACACCGTCTGGCTGTGAGGACCTGAGTGCTTCCTTTAAAAAGCCTATTACTGGTTACTCTTAGACCTCACAAGACATAATAATAGCGTCATTGAAAAATGTGTAAAATGTGATTGATATTTTCCTGCATTGTCTATATATTTTTGGCAGCTGATTAACGCCACGAAGGAGGAAGGCTAGCAGTCATGTCGT
Source organism: Hemibagrus wyckioides (assembly GCF_019097595.1). Classification (NCBI taxonomy): domain Eukaryota; kingdom Metazoa; phylum Chordata; class Actinopteri; order Siluriformes; family Bagridae; genus Hemibagrus; species Hemibagrus wyckioides. The sequence continues at coordinate 22,454,197 of NC_080726.1, forward strand.
TGTGTTTCAACCCTGGTTCAGCAGGAACAAAATACAATAATAACCATCGCTGTGCTGTTTATGATATTTCTTGATATACCACTGACGGAGTTAATAACCAAACCCAATATACCGCATGATCCGAGGATTCTCGCCAAAGGCTTTAGATGGCGTGCGATTGAAGCCGGTGTATATTGTGGTTGATACGGAAGATAGCCACGTGAGACGAATAAACAGGCCGTTCAAAATGAAAGGACAGAGCAGGACGCTTCATTTCTTTATTTGATCAGGTTTACCCACAGAGGATAGGGATGACGTCTGTCAATTTAGGGGTTTATACGCAAATGTAAATAAGCTGCTTTGTAAACAAGCAGTTTCACAGTGGCAGCTCTCCAGCGACCCGAAGAACGGTGTTGCCCAGACCAGTAGCTAATCCTCTCTGACAGGGAAGAGGTTATCTTAGCTATGGTAATTGGGTTGCTGTCGTGGAAGTTAGACTATTTGTGAAACCTCATTTGGCCTCTCACATTTTATCAGCGAGTCAGGACAAGGCGAAAACGCTGTTGCTTAGAAGAGGGAGGCTGGCATACCAATTTAGAGAATCTGAAGGCATGAGGAGATTCTGATTCCAGGTTAAATGTGTTGTTTTTTTTGTTTGTTTTTTTTCACCTGATTCACTTTGATTATTATTAAAGCAAATTGTGATTACTATCTTCAAGAGCAGTTTGTAGTGCCTAATGGTTAGTTCCTGACGTCTTTGTGCAATAAAATGTCAAAGAATACTTATACATAGAATACTTACATTTACATTTCTGGCATTTGGAAGATGCCCTTTATCCAGAGAGACTTACATTTTATCTCATTTTTATACAGCTGAGCAATTGAGGGTTAAGGTCCTTGCTCAAGGGTCCAGAAGTAGGAGCTTGGTGGTCCTGGGATTTGAACTCAGGTCCACCTGATAACATAAAATGTGCGCGTTTCAGACAGTTTAGCCAAATTGACCTGTTTTTTAGTTGCAGGAATTGAAGGCAGTGTTGATGATACCATTGCTTATTTCATTTTTCAAGCTCCTTTCTGGACTAGCTTGTTTTTAGAAAAATATTAATTTAAATGGTGGACTTTTCCTCCTGTGTTTACAGCCATAAATGAGTTTTAATTGCCTGGTAATGAGAAACATCTTTCTTTTTTTCTTCTCTTCTCTTGCTTGCGTAAAAGGTATTCCCCTGGCCAGTTCATAATCGTTCATAATGACTTCACTCGTTCAGGACAGTCGCTATGTACCGCACACTTATTTTTATTCACAACCATTAAGCCGTTCTTTCAGTGAGTTACTTTATTCATCATCTCCCTTTCCACTAGTAAGCATGCAACGTTCTTAGGTAAAACATCTCTCCCATTTCCGATGGCTGTTGCCCCGCTAACAGACGCGTACAATGGCTTAATTACGGTATATTAAGTCATCAGAGTGACACAGGAGATAGTCACAATATACAAAGTGCTATGACAGCCATGCTGCTTGTTTCTTTCAACAGAATCTTTCATCTGAAAGGCTTGCCGAGAGGGCATGTGTTTTGCTGGTGTAATTAGAAGCAGAATTTATGGGAACAATCAGGCTTTCAGTCAAGCGCAGCCTATTTAGAGGTGACATCAGGACGTATTGTTCTGCGATGCTGACGTCCTGTTGGAAACCTGACACTGCAGACAAGCTGTCAGAAGCCTTTTAGAGGACAGTATAATCGTGATTTAGAAAGAATTTGGACAAATTCAATCACGTGGTAGCCTCATCTGAGTTTTTACTAATCTCAGTCAGTAAGGCTTTAATGCTGAAATTGTGCACATCCTCAACACAGACTAAAGCACTGTTCAAACCTTATGGACAAGATTGAGCATCCCGAGACTGCAACTGTTTCAATCCTAGCTATCTCTCCCTTGTCAATCACAGCGACAATAGCCAGTCATGTGCATCTGTCAGCTCATGTATGCGGGAGAACAGCCCGACAGCGCTTTTCCTCCTTGTGCGTTATGCAGATTGAGCAGCGGCTTTGGCATAGATGTGCTTGGTTGGCTTCAAATGTCTCAGAAAGAAAGCATGTGTTCGTTCACACTCATTGGAGGCTGTGGTATCGTGGGGAGAGCTAGCTGCTGAGGGGAATTCTTACTGTACACCACTGAACGCAAACGTTACAGCACATTACAGTACAGTAATATTTTTACAGTGAACTGGTGTTGTTCAAATACACTAACCTACCCTGGTGTTGCTACAGTGAACTAAAGTACATTAGTGTTGTTACAGTACATTAGTGTTGTTGAGGTACAGTTGTGTTGTTACAGTACATTAGTGTTGTTACAGTACATTAGTGTTGTTACAGTACATTAGTGTTGTTGAGGTACAGTTGTGTTGTTACAGTACATTAGTGTTGTTACAGTACATTAGTGTTGTTGAGGTACAGTTGTGTTGTTACAGTACATTAGTGTTGTTACAGTACATTAGTGTTGTTACAGTACACTAGAGTTTTTACAGTATACTTATGTTGTTACAGTAAATTAGTGTTGTTACAGTACATTGTTGTTACAGTACATTAGTGTTGTTACAGTATACTTGTGTTGTTACAGTACATTAGTGTTGTTACAGTATACTTGTGTTGTTACAGTACATTAGTGTTGTTACAGTATACTTGTGTTGTTACAGTACATTAGTGTTGTTACAGTACACTTGTGTTGTTACAGTACACTTGTGTTGTTACAGTACATTAGTGTTGTTACAGTATACTTGTGTTGTTACAGTACATTAGTGTTGTTAGAGTACATTAGTGTTGTTACGGTATACTTGTGTTGTTACAGTACATTAGTGTTGTTACAGTATACTTGTGTTGTTACAGTACATTAGTGTTGTTACAGTACACTTGTGTTGTTACAGTACATTAGTGTTGTTACAGTATACTTGTGTTGTTACAGTACATTAGTGTTGTTACAATACATTAGTGTTGTTACAGTACACTTGTGTTGTTACAGTACATTAGTGTTGTTACAATACATTAGTGTTGTTACAGTACACTTGTGTTGTTAGAGTGCATTAGTGTTGTTACAGTATACTTGTGTTGTTACAGTACATTAGTGTTGTTACAGTACATTAGTGTTGTTACAGTACATTAGTGTTGTTACAATACATTAGTGTTGTTACAGTACACTTGTGTTGTTAGAGTGCATTAGTGTTGTTACAGTATACTTGTGTTGTTACAGTACATTAGTGTCATTACAGTACATTAGTGTTGTTACAGTACATTAGTGTTGTTACAGTACACTTGTGTTGTTACAGTACATTAGTGTTGTTACAGTACATTAGTGTTGTTACAGTACACTTGTGTTGTTACAGTACATTAGTGTTGTTACAGTATACTTGTGTTGTTACAGTACATTAGTGTTGTTACAGTACACTTGTGTTGTTACAGTACATAAGTGTTGTTACAATACATTAGTGTTGTTACAGTACACTTGTGTTGTTACAGTACATTAGTGTTGTTACAGTATACTTGTGTTGTTACAGTACATTAGTGTTGTTACAATACATTAGTGTTGTTACAGTACACTTGTGTTGTTACAGTACATTAGTGTTGTTACAGTATACTTGTGTTGTTACAGTACATTAGTGTTGTTACAATACATTAGTGTTGTTACAGTATACTTGTGTTGTTACAGTACACTTGTGTTGTTACAATACATTAGTGTTGTTACAGTACACTTGTGTTGTTACAGTACATTAGTGTTGTTACAGTATACTTGTGTTGTTACAGTACATTAGTGTTGTTACAATACATTAGTGTTGTTACAGTACACTTGTGTTGTTACAGTACATTAGTGTTGTTACAGTATACTTGTGTTGTTACAGTACATTAGTGTTGTTACAATACATTAGTGTTGTTACAGTATACTTGTGTTGTTACAGTATACTTGTGTTGTTACAGTACATTAGTGTCATTACAGTACATTAGTGTTGTTACAGTACATTAGTGTTGTTACAGTACACTTGTGTTGTTACAGTACATTAGTGTTGTTACAATACATTAGTGTTGTTACAGTACACTTGTGTTGTTACAGTACACTTGTGTTGTTACAGTACATTAGTGTTGTTACAGTATACTTGTGTTGTTACAGTACATTAGTGTTGTTACAGTACACTTGTGTTGTTAGAGTGCATTAGTGTTGTTACAGTACATTAGTGTTGTTACAATACATTAGTGTTGTTACAGTACACTTGTGTTGTTACAGTACATTAGTGTTTTTACAGTACACTAGAGTTTTTACAGTACATTAGTGTTGTTACAATACATTAGTGTTGTTACAGTACACTTGTGTTGTTACAGTACATTAGTGTTGTTACAATACATTAGTGTTGTTACAGTACACTTGTGTTGTTACAGTACATTAGTGTTGTTACAGTACACTAGTGTTTTTACAGTACATTAGTGTTGTTACAGTATACGTCTGTTGTTACAGTACACTTGTGTTGTTACAGTACACTAGTGTTTTTACAGTACATTAGTGTTGTTACAGTATACGTCTGTTGTTACAGTACACTTGTGTTGTTACAGTACATTAGTGTTGTTACAGTACATTAGTGTTGTTACAGTACATTAGTGTTGTTACAGTACACTTGTGTTGTTACAGTACATTAGTGTTGTTACAGTACATTAGTGTTGTTACAGTACATTAGTGTTGTTACAGTACACTTGTGTTGTTACAGTACATTAGTGTTGTTACAGTACATTAGTGTTGTTGAGGTACAGTTGTGTTACAGTACATTAGTGTTGTTACAGTATACTTCTGTTGTTACAGTACACTTGTGTTGTTACAGTATACTTCTGTTGTTACAGTACATTAGTGTTGTTACAGTATACTTGTGTTGTTACAGTACATTAGTGTTGTTACAATACATTAGTGTTGTTACAGTACACTTGTGTTGTTACAGTACATTAGTGTTGTTACAGTAAATTAGTGTTGTTACAGTACATTGTTGTTACAGTATACATGTGTTGTTACAGTACATTAGTGTTGTTACAGTATACTTGTGTTGTTACAGTACATTAGTGTTGTTACAGTATATTTGTGTTGTTACAGTACATTAGTGTTGTTACAGTACATTAGTGTTGTTACAGTACACTTGTGTTGTTACAGTACATTAGTGTTGTTACAGTACATTAGTGTTGTTACAGTACATTAGTGTTGTTACAGTACACTTGTGTTGTTACAGTACATTAGTGTTGTTACAGTACACTTGTGTTGTTACAGTACACTTGTGTTGTTACAGTACATTAGTGTTGTTACAGTACACTTGTGTTGTTACAGTACATTAGTGTTGTTACAGTACACTTGTGTTGTTACAGTACACTTGTGTTGTTACAGTACATTAGTGTTGTTACAGTACACTTGTGTTGTTACAGTATACTTGTGTTGTTACAGTACATTAGTGTTGTTACAGTACACTTGTGTTGTTACAGTACATTAGTGTTGTTACAGTACACTTGTGTTGTTACAGTACACTTGTGTTGTTACAGTATACTTGTGTTGTTACAGTACATTAGTGTTGTTACAGTACATTAGTGTTGTTACAGTACACTTGTGTTGTTACAGTATACTTGTGTTGTTACAGTACATTAGTGTTGTTACAGTACACTTGTGTTGTTACAGTACATTAGTGTTGTTACAGTACACTTGTGTTGTTACAGTATACTTGTGTTGTTACAGTACATTAGTGTTGTTACAGTACACTTGTGTTGTTACAGTACATTAGTGTTGTTACAGTACACTTGTGTTGTTACAGTACATTAGTGTTGTTACAGTACACTTGTGTTGTTACAGTACATTAGTGTTGTTACAGTACATTAGTGTTGTTACAGTACACTTGTGTTGTTACAGTATACTTGTGTTGTTACAGTACATTAGTGTTGTTACAGTATACTTGTGTTGTTACAGTACATTAGTGTTGTTACAGTACATTAGTGTTGTTATAGTACATTAGTGTTGTTACAGTACATTAGTGTTACAGTACACTTGTGTTGTTACAGTATACTTGTGTTGTTACAGTACATTAGTGTTGTTACAGTACACTTGTGTTGTTACAGTACATTAGTGTTGTTATAGTATACTTGTGTTGTTAGAGTACATTAGTGTTGTTACAGTACATTAGTGTTGTTACAGTACATTAGTGTTGTTACAGTATACTTGTGTTGTTACAGTACATTAGTGTCATTACAGTACATTAGAGTTGTTACAGTACATTAGAGTTGTTACAGAACATTAGTGTTTTTACAGTACATTAGTGTTGTTACAGTATATTAGTGTTGTTACAGTACACTTGTGTTGTTACAATACACTTGTGTTGTTACAGTACATTAGTGTTGTTACAGTACATTAGTGTCATTACAGTACATTAGTGTTGTTACAGTATATTAGTGTTGTTACAGTACACTTGTGTTGTTACAGTACATTAGTGTTGTTACAGTACACTTGTGTTGTTACAGTACATTAGTGTTGTTACAGTACATTAGTGTCATAACAGTACATTAGTGTTGTTTCAGTATATTAGTGTTGTTACAGTACATTAGTGTTGTTATAGTACATTAGTGTTGTTACAGTATACTTGTGTTGTTACAGTACATTAGTGTTGTTACAGTATACTTGTGTTGTTAGAGTACATTAGTGTTGTTACAGTACATTAGTGTTGTTACAGTACATTAGTGTTGTTACAGTATACTTGTGTTGTTACAGTACATTAGAGTTGTTACAGTACATTAGAGTTGTTACAGAACATTAGTGTTTTTACAGTACATTAGTGTTGTTACAGTATATTAGTGTTGTTACAGTACACTTGTGTTGTTACAGTACATTAGTGTTGTTACAGTACACTTGTGTTGTTACAGTACACTTGTGTTGTTACAGTACATTAGTGTTGTTACAGTACATTAGTGTCATTACAGTACATTAGTGTTGTTACAGTATATTAGTGTTGTTACAGTACACTTGTGTTGTTACAGTACATTAGTGTTGTTACAGTACACTTGTGTTGTTACAGTACATTAGTGTTGTTACAGTACATTAGTGTTGTTACAGTACATTAGTGTTGTTTCAGTATATTAGTGTTGTTACAGTACACTTGTGTTGTTACAGTACACTTGTGTTGTTACAGTACATTAGTGTTGTTACAGTACACTTGTGTTGTTACAGTACATTAGTGTTGTTACAGTATATTAGTGTTGTTACAGTACACTTGTGTTGTTACAGTACACTTGTGTTGTTACAGTACATTAGTGTTGTTACAGTATACTTGTGCTGTTATAGTACATTAGTGTTGTTACAGTACATTAGTGTTGTTACAGTATACTTGTGCTGTTACAGTACATTAGTGTTGTTACAGTATACTTGTGTTGTTACAGTACATTAGTGTTGTTACAGTATACTTGTGTTGTTACAGTACATTAGTGTTGTTACAGTATACTTGTGTTGTTACAGTACATTAGTGTTGTTACAGTACATTAGTGTTGTTACAGTATACTTGTGTTGTTACAGTACATTAGTGTTGTTACAGTATATTTGTGTTGTTACAGTACATTAGTGTTGTTACAGTATACTTGTGTTGTTACAGTACATTAGTGTTGTTACAGTACATTAGTGTTGTTACAGTATACTTGTGTTGTTACAGTACATTAGTGTTGTTACAGTATACTTGTGTTGTTACAGTACATTAGTGTTGTTACAGTACATTAGTGTTGTTACAGTACATTAGTGTCATAACAGTACATTAGTGTTGTTTCAGTATATTAGTGTTGTTACAGTACACTTGTGTTGTTACAGTACACTTGTGTTGTTACAGTACATTAGTGTTGTTACAGTACACTTGTGTTGTTACAGTACACTTGTGTTGTTACAGTACATTAGTGTTGTTACAGTATATTAGTGTTGTTACAATACACTTGTGTTGTTACAGTACACTTGTGTTGTTACAGTACATTAGTGTTGTTACAGTATACTTGTGCTGTTATAGTACATTAGTGTTGTTACAGTACATTAGTGTTGTTACAGTATACTTGTGCTGTTACAGTACATTAGTGTTGTTACAGTATACTTGTGTTGTTTCAGTACATTAGTGTTGTTACAGTATACTTGTGTTGTTACAGTACATTAGTGTTGTTACAGTATACTTGTGTTGTTACAGTACATTAGTGTTGTTACAGTACATTAGTGTTGTTACAGTATATTTGTGTTGTTACAGTACATTAGTGTTGTTACAGTATACTTGTGTTGTTACAGTACATTAGTGTTGTTACAGTATACTTGTGTTGTTACAGTACATTAGTGTTGTTACAGTATACTTGTGTTGTTACAGTACATTAGTGTTGTTACAGTACACTTGTGTTGTTACAGTACATTAGTGTTGTTACAGTACACTTGTGTTGTTACAGTACATTAGTGTTGTTACAGTACATTAGTGTTGTTACAGTACACTTGTGTTGTTACAATACATTAGTGTTGTTACAGTATACTTGTGTTGTTACAGTACATTAGAGTTGTTACAGTACATTAGAGTTGTTACAGTACATTAGTGTTGTTACAGTACATTAGTGTTGTTACAGTATATTAGTGTTGTTACAGTACACTTGTGTTGTTACAGTACACTTGTGTTGTTACAGTACACTTGTGTTAGAGTATACTTGTGTTGTTAGAGTACACTAGTGTTGTTACAATACATTAGTGTTGTTACAGTACATTAGTGTCATTACAGTACATTAGAGTTGTTACAGTACATTAGAGTTGTTACAGTACATTAGTGTTGTTACAGTACACTAGTGTTGTTACAGTACATTAGAGTTGTTACAGTACATTAGTGTTGTTACAGTACACTTGTGTTGTTACAGTACACTTGTGTTGTTACAGTACATTAGTGTTACAGTACACTTTTGTTGTTACAGTACATTAGTGTTGTTACAGTACATTAGTGTTGTTACAGTACACTTGTGTTGTTACAGTATATTAGTGTTGTTACAGTACATTAGTGTTGTTACAGTACATTAGTGTTGTTACAGTACATTAGTGTTGTTACAGTACACTTGTGTTGTTAGAGTATACTTGTGTTGTTAGAGTACACTAGTGTTGTTACAATACATTAGTGTCATTACAGTACATTAGAGTTGTTACAGTACATTAGTGTTGTTACAGTACATTAGTGTTGTTACAGTACACTTGTGTTGTTACAGTACATTAGTGTTGTTTCAGTACATTAGTGTTACAGTACACTTGTGTTGTTACAGTACATTAGTGTTGTTACAGTATACTTGTGTTGTTACAGTACATTAGTGTTGTTACAGTATACTTGTGTTGTTACAGTACATTAGTGTTGTTTCAGTACATTAGTGTTACAGTACACTTGTGTTGTTACAGTACATTAGTGTTGTTACAGTACACTTGTGTTGTTACAGTACATTAGTGTTGTTACAGTACATTAGTGTTACAGTACACTTGTGTTGTTACAGTACATTAGTGTTGTTACAGTATACTTGTGTTGTTACAGTACATTAGTGTTGTTACAGTACATTAGTGTTACAGTACACTTGTGTTGTTACAGTACATTAGTGTTGTTACAGTACATTAATGTTGTTACAGTACACTTGTGTTGTTACAGTACATTAGTGTTACAGTACACTTGTGTTGTTACAGTACATTAGTGTTGTTACAGTACATTAGTGTTACAGTACACTTGTGTTGTTACAGTACACTTGTGTTGTTACAGTACATTAGTGTTACAGTACACTTGTGTTGTTACAGTACATTAGTGTTACAGTACACTTGTGTTGTTACAGTACATTCGTGTTACAGTACACTTGTGTTGTTACAGTAAATTAGTGTTGTTACAGTACATTAGTGTTACAGTACACTTGTGTTGTTACAGTACATTAGTGTTACAGTACACTAGTGTTGTTACAGTACATTCGTGTTACAGTACACTTGTGTTGTTACAGTATATTAGTGTTGTTACAGTACATTAGTGTTGTTACAGTACATTCATGTTACAGTACACTTGTATTGTTACAGTACATTAGTGTTGTTACAGTACATTAGTGTTGTTACAGTACACTTGTGTTGTTACAGTACATTAGTGTTGTTACAGTACATTCGTGTTACAGTACACTTGTGTTGTTACAGTACATTAGTGTTACAGTACACTTGTGTTGTTACAGTACATTAGTGTTACAGTACATTCGTGTTACAGTACACTTGTGTTGTTACAGTACATTCGTGTTACAGTACACTTGTGTTGTTACAGTAAATTAGTGTTGTTACAGTACATTAGTGTTACAGTACACTTGTGTTGTTACAGTACATTAGTGTTACAGTACACTAGTGTTGTTACAGTAAATTAGTGTTGTTACAGTACATTAGTGTTACAGTACACTTGTGTTGTTACAGTACATTAGTGTTACAGTACACTAGTGTTGTTACAGTATACTTGTGTTGTTACAGTACATTAGTGTTGTTACAGTACACTTGTGTTGTTACAGTACATTAGTGTTGTTACAGTACACTAGTGTTGTTACAGTATACTTGTGTTGTTACAGTACACTTGTGTTGTTACAGTATACTTGTGTTGTTACAGTACATTAGTGTTGTTACAGTACATTAGTGTTGTTACAGTACATTAGTGTTGTTACAGTATACTTGTGTTGTTACAGTACATTAGTGTTGTTACAGTACATTAGTGTTGTTACAGTATACTTGTGTTGTTACAGTACATTAGTGTTGTTACAGTACATTAGTGTTACAGTACACTTGTGTTGTTACAGTACATTAGTGTTGTTACAGTACACTTGTGTTGTTACAGTACATTAGTGTTGTTACAGTACATTAGTGTTGTTACAGTACACTAGTGTTACAGTACACTTGTGTTGTTACAGTACATTAGTGTTGTTACAGTACATTAGTGTTACAGTACACTTGTGTTGTTACAGTACATTAGTGTTGTTACAGTACATTAGTGTTGTTACAGTATACTTGTGTTGTTACAGTACACTTGTGTTGTTACAGTATACTTGTGTTGTTACAGTACATTAGTGTTGTTACAGTACACTAGTGTTGTTACAGTATACTTGTGTTGTTACAGTACATTAGTGTTGTTACAGTACATTAGTGTTGTTACAGTACACTTGTGTTGTTACAGTACATTAGTGTTGTTACAGTACATTAGTGTTGTTACAGTATACTTGTGTTGTTACAGTACATTAGTGTTGTTACAGTACATTAGTGTTACAGTACATTAGTGTTGTTACAGTACATTAGTGTTGTTACAGTACACTTGTGTTGTTACAGTACATTAGTGTTGTTACAGTACATTAGTGTTGTTACAGTACACTAGTGTTACAGTACACTTGTGTTGTTACAGTACATTAGTGTTGTTACAGTACATTAGTGTTGTTACAGTACACTTGTGTTGTTACAGTACATTAGTGTTGTTACAGTACATTAGTGTTACAGTACACTTGTGTTGTTACAGTACATTAGTGTTGTTACAGTACATTCGTGTTACAGTACACTTGTGTTGTTACAGTACATTAGTGTTGTTACAGTACATTAGTGTTACAGTACACTTGTGTTGTTACAGTACATTAGTGTTGTTACAGTACATTAGTGTTACAGTACACTTGTGTTGTTACAGTACATTAGTGTTACAGTACACTTGTGTTGTTACAGTACATTAGTGTTACAGTACACTTGTGTTGTTACAGTACATTAGTGTTGTTACAGTACATTAGTGTTACAGTACACTTGTGTTGTTACAGTACACTTGTGTTGTTACAGTACATTAGTGTTACAGTACACTTGTGTTGTTACAGTACATTAGTGTTGTTACAGTACATTAGTGTTGTTACAGTACACTTGTGTTGTTACAGTACATTAGTGTTGTTACAGTACATTAGTGTTACAGTACACTTGTGTTGTTACAGTACATTAGTGTTACAGTACACTTGTGTTGTTACAGTACATTAGTGTTGTTACAGTACACTTGTGTTGTTACAGTACACTTGTGTTGTTACAGTACATTAGTGTTGTTACAGTACATTAGTGTTACAGTACACTTGTGTTGTTACAGTACACTTGTGTTGTTACAGTACATTAGTGTTGTTACAGTACATTAGTGTTACAGTACACTTGTGTTGTTACAGTACACTTGTGTTGTTACAGTACATTAGTGTTACAGTACACTTGTGTTGTTACAGTACATTAGTGTTGTTACAGTACATTCGTGTTACAGTACACTTGTGTTGTTACAGTACATTAGTGTTGTTACAGTACATTAGTGTTACAGTACACTTGTGTTGTTACAGTACATTAGTGTTACAGTACACTAGTGTTGTTACAGTATACTTGTGTTGTTACAGTACATTAGTGTTGTTACAGTACATTAGTGTTACAGTACACTTGTGTTGTTACAGTACACTTGTGTTGTTACAGTACATTAGTGTTACAGTACACTTGTGTTGTTACAGTACATTAGTGTTACAGTACACTTGTGTTGTTACAGTACATTAGTGTTGTTACAGTACATTCGTGTTACAGTACACTTGTGTTGTTACAGTACATTAGTGTTGTTACAGTACATTAGTGTTACAGTACACTTGTGTTGTTGCAGTACATTAGTGTTTTTACAGTACATTAGTGTTGTTACAGTACACTTGTGTTGTTACAGTACATTAGTGTTGTTACAGTACATTAGTGTTACAGTACACTTGTGTTGTTACAGTACATTAGTGTTACAGTACACTAGTGTTGTTACAGTATACTTGTGTTGTTACAGTACATTAGTGTTGTTACAGTACACTAGTGTTGTTACAGTATACTTGTGTTGTTACAGTACACTTGTGTTGTTACAGTATACTTGTGTTGTTACAGTACATTAGTGTTGTTACAGTACACTTGTGTTGTTACAGTACACTTGTGTTGTTACAGTACATTAGTGTTGTTACAGTACATTAGTGTTGTTACAGTACACTTGTGTTGTTACAGTACATTAGTGTTGTTACAGTACACTTGTGTTGTTACAGTACATTAGTGTTGTTACAGTACACTTGTGTTGTTACAGTACACTTGTGTTGTTACAGTACATTAGTGTTGTTACAGTACATTAGTGTTGTTACAGTACACTTATGCTGTTACAGTACATTAGTGTTGTTACAGTACATTAGTGTTGTTACAGTACATTAGTGTTGTTACACCACACTACACTTATGCCAGTAAGGTAAAACGAGTATTTTGGATCGGTTATGAAAGTACATTCTGCATTTACAGTAAATAGTAGGTGGCTCACAGGTTCACCTACAGCTTTTATCTCTCTCACTAAAGCCCAGCTGTAATGATATGCCTGGATATACAGCAGGAACTAGCACAGTAACTTGAACTTTAAATCCATCAAGGTGCTGCATTTTCCAGCCAAGCAAAGAAGCGCATGCCAGCCAGCATTTCTTGTTACTGTTGCGACGCTCTGCTTTGTTTTTCAGAGTGGACAGCATCAGTTTCCAGACAACATAATGATCCTTAAGTGGCTAAACTCTTGCATGCTTTACATTTCCAAGCTGACCTTTTCAAAAAAAGGCACCGCTCAACTACTGTCGTAAACCTTTTTTTTTCGGGTTGAAAGCGATTTTTTTTTTTGCTTTGATGTGCTATCATTATAAGACGTTGTGGTCTAGCATCCCTATTAAATACCGTTTGAGAGACTCTAATGGAAGTGGCATGATATTGTTTAAAGTCGCAAGAAGCACGCTGTGCATTTCCCAGACATCTTATTTCCTGTCTGGCTCCAGTGCTAACTTGTCATAGGAGGATTGTTTGCCTTCATGGTCCATAGTTTGGAAAAATAGCCTGTTCCCTGGCCTTGCTGTCATGGTGGTGAGAAAAGGGAGGGCTGAAATGATGGGCTGCATCTTTCTAAGAGAAGCATATTCTTCCTGTCTACGAGCAAGGAACCTTCTGGGATAAATATCTTCCTCAGGATCTAAATTTTCTCTCCCAACTTAAGCACCTCCAATTTGTCAGCCATCAGCGCAGATCTTCTAAATGTCAGGCTGAGGATTTTATTAAGGGCGCCCTTCATAGGATTTAATGAGACTTATGTCTGCTTGAGTGTTTCATTTACCTAACACTGAATGCTGTTTGCAACCTGGAGGTGAGCGAGATGTCTCGAAGACACGCTTCCGTCCTCTTTCCGAGCAGTTTCCTTACAGTAATTGCCTGCCTGCGCTAATTAGATGGGTGAAGTTTTGCATCCTCGACGTGACACTTTGTAGTTTCACTTACATTATGTCTGTTTCATTAGGCTTGTGTTCCACCAGGAACATGCTTCAGTCAAACCCTTGAATTTTACTCAGTAGCACTCAGATATTTTGCCCTTCAGAAATTTCACAGATGAAAAATACCGCGTGCTTAATTCTAATGGAATACTTAAGCAGCAGAAAGTGAAATCATTCGTAGATGACAGCTGTGCTCTGTTTGGACGCCTGCGGCTTCCAGTAAATATTACAGTCATCTAATGACTCTGGATTACTTATATTATTAAAACCTTTTTTTTTTCTTCATTGCTTTTGGTCTGCAGAAACTTGAAAAGATATTTCAAGCTCCTCACAACCCAGAAAGAAAAAAAAAAAAACCTCCCCCAAAAATACTTCCAAATGGGCGTTTTTCTTGCCGAGCTCCGTTTGTAACCACAAAGGCTGCCAGTGAAAAGGTTCAGAAGCCATCTGTCAGCATTTGTGGTTAACTGCAGCAATCTGTTTTGGTCCAGTAGACAGTGTGTTTTCGACGGTTCCACTGTAAAAGAGAGCCGGAGAGCCGTGCCGAAGCTTTCAGCCTCACGTTGTTCGGGATATATATTACACTTTTAGGACACATCTTTAAAAATGGAAGCAGTTTTGAGCAGATGCGTATTTAAATCAGGTCGCTAAAGCCGCTCTGTTTTGCGCATAACGCTGGGTATAGGGTTTTTTTGGGTTTTCTTGCAGTGTTATTATGTGATATGGGAATATACAGTGAGTAAGAAGCCATTTGGATATTTTGAGAAGCGAGGCTGAAGCCAATGATTTTTTGTTTTTTCACTTTTTTATTTCTATATGCTAACAAACCTGCATTGTAATTTTTTTTGTTTTGTTTCACTTTTAAATGTTTTTTTCAAATACAAATCAGACACTTTTTCGTCCTTACAGTCCCAGGATTTTGTGTTTTTGTTTTGTTGTTGTTGTTATTTTTTATTCGAACAACAACATGCAATTATCCATCCATTTTCTATACCCGCTTTATTCCTAATTAGGCTCACGGGGATCTGCTGGAGCCTATCCCAGCACACATTGGGTGAAAGGCAGGGGTACACCCTGGACAGGTCACCAGTCCATCACAGGGCCACATATAGACAGACATCCACACACACTCACACTCACTCCTATGGGCAATTTAGAATTACCAATCAGCCTAATGTACATGTTTTTGGACTGTGGGAGGAAACCGGAGTACCCGGAGTAAACCCACGCAGGCACTGAGAGAACATGCAAACTCCACACAGAAAGGATTCGAACCCAGGACCTTGTTGTGTGAGGAAACAGTGCCAACCACTAAGCCACCTTTTGTCAGACGCTTGATTTTGTCAGACGCTTGATTCTTCTTTTCAAAATTTTGCAAAGCTTTTAGCATTTTTTTGTTTGTTTTTTTTTTACTTGAATTGCTCAAATTGCAAGCGCAGAATTCTTTTTTTTACACTCCCACCAGTTGAAAACACATGGAATTACTTTCTATCTAGCTGTACTCACGTTCCATACTGGAATGGAAGAGGGCTTGATTTTTATCTGCACACCCTGATACTGATCTGAACGCATTGGTCCTCGTCCTTCTCTCTGTTAGAAATACTGTTCTAAATGCCATAGAGAACTGACAAAGTTGTGTTGCAGTAAATGTGACATTAAAAGTACTAGATGTACTAATTGGGATGTTAAACATCAACATAATACTGTGCAGCAAAGAAAAAAAAAGTTAGCTAAAGACACGAGGAATGAGGTTGAAGTGATACGGCGAGAGAGGAAGTAGTTCGTTATGAGTGAACGGAGGAAGACATGTTGAGTGTTAGGCTTTGGTGATGAAGCACAGTGCTTTAGACAACTGCTATTTGCACTCTTCTTCACAAAATGGCAGAAATGTCAGCACTTCTGGGTTAGGGTTGTAAAATCCTTAATGAGACGCCCTGTATTTATTTATTTATTTATTTTTTGGAGGGTTTTAAGAGGAGATTTGTGACCCGTCCATGTTCTGGGCTTGTGAAGTCTGCTATACTGTATTATAGTATAGACTTTCACACTGCTTCTGAAAGGAACGAAATCTTATGAGTCTTAAGAGTATATTATTTTTCAATGATCCATATATTATGTGTGGACAAATCTGGAAAATTTTGCTAATCAGATTAATTTGCATGCAAGGATAAAAGCAGAAAATGATAAAATTATAATTAATATAATTAATATAATTAATAATTAGTATAATAAGTAATAATTAAATAATAATAATTTTAGAATTTCAAAATGATACATATATAATTTTACCTTTTATATTTTTGTATGTTGTATCTTGTAACTGACTAAGCGGCTGTGACACAAGAAATTCCCTCATGGGATCAATAAACTAGCTATAATATAATAAATTACAATAAACTATCTAATCAAGGATTTCAAACCCAATTACAGTTTGTGTCTCAATCAGCTCGCTAGTTCACTAGACAGGACGCCGGTCAGGGAGTTGACCATTTAAAAGCCGTCTCGATGGCAATGGAACATTTGCTTCCTTAAAAAAATCTCACAATGCACCACAAAACCCAGGGAGCATCGAGGCAGACTGTGTTCTCTTACTGGAAAAAGCATCATATTTTCTAAAGAAGAAAAAAATGGCAGATGAAGTCTCATGAAGTCTACTTCATCCACAAATGTAAGTAGCTTATTATCAGTGTTGTGGCTCTTCAATGATTAATTACATAAGTCATGCACATGAATGTAATATGGAGTTGTCCCGCCCTTTGCAGCTATAACAGCTTCAACTCTACTGAAAAGGCTTTCCACAAGGTTTAGGAGTGTGTTTATGGGAATTTCTGACCATTCCTCTAGAAA
Source organism: Hemibagrus wyckioides (assembly GCF_019097595.1). Classification (NCBI taxonomy): domain Eukaryota; kingdom Metazoa; phylum Chordata; class Actinopteri; order Siluriformes; family Bagridae; genus Hemibagrus; species Hemibagrus wyckioides. Next base: position 22,471,356 of record NC_080726.1, read on the forward strand.
TGCATTTGTGAGGTCAGGCACTGATGTAGGACGAGAAGGTCTGGCTCATAGTCTCTGCTGTAATTCATCCCAAAGGTGTTCTATGGGGTTGAGGTCAGGACTCTGTGCAGGCCAGTCAAGTTCCTCCACACCAAACTCACTCATCCATGTCTTTATGGACCTTGCTTTGTGCACTGGTGTGCAGTCATGTTGGAACAGGAAGGGGTCATCCCCAAACTGTTCCCACAAAGTTGGGAGCATAAAATTGTCCAAAATGTCTGGGTATGAAGCTGAAGCATTAAGAGTTCCTTTCACTGGAACTAAGGGGTCAAGCCCAACTCCTGAAAAACAACACACGAGTTCAATGATTTGAAGGGGTGTCCCAAAACTTTTGGCAATATAGTGTAGATAGATTGTCCTTTTTCATGTCATTCTAATGCTGAACTGCTTCTTTCAGTTCCAGGCATTTTTTAAATTAGCTCCCCCTGTTCCTCTTTTCCAGCTTTCATACGTAATCTCTGAAAATCCCAGTTTATTATTCAGCGATTCATCTTAAAACAGACTCTTTAGTAATCGCAGTGGAACTAATAGGAATCTCTGCTCCTTTTTCTGATGTGTATGTTTCCACTCGGACTGGACAGTGGAGTGGTTTAAACCACAGCACACCTGAATTCAGCAAGCTGATTGGTCAGAAAATATGCGTTTATTTTGTATAAGAGAAGTAACATCATAATAACGAACGGGGACGGACGCCACCGATCGAACCCGCCATAAGCTGGATCGCCCACAGTATCAGATCAGATCCAAACACATGGATTCAGTCCATGCTCTGCTTTTATTTAACAAAACAAAGACTAACACAACTTACATTAACAGAAACAAACCATAACTGTGACATAGAAACTTTGATAACCTTAACAATGCCATAAAAACCTGAATAACACACAATGTTAAGTCAACAAATAGAAATATAATGACTGACCATGGCCAAGACAGCAGGACAGACATATATAGAGCAGATCATCGAAGGAAAACAAGACACAGGTGAGAAAGCGGGAAAACACGTTAGGAAAGGGTGTGGCTCCGCCCACATGGGAATAACACAGTGATACATAAATAAACCACTTGCCAGGATTCCCTAGTGGACTGACCAGGAACTGTTTCAAAAACTCCTGACAATGGGTGAATCTGATTGGTCAGAAGGTGTACGTTGTTGTGCGTGTGTTTAATTGACATTGCTAAAAGAGCGTGAGAGATTTGTAACAGTCCCAGTGCTTTGTAAGGTTTCCCAGAAAGAGGAGTTTAAGATTTACTTGCTCTTAGTCTTTTAATTTTTCTTTTGTGTTAAATCTTAGTCCTAAATTTTGCTTTTGTGTTAAATTTTAGTCCGTAATGTTGTTCTTGTGCTTAGTCTTAGTCCTTAATGTTGCTCTTGCTCTTTGTCTTAGTCCTTAATGTTGCTCTTGTGTTAAATCTTAGTCCTTAATTTTGTTTTTGTGTTGTTTTAGTCCTTAATTTTGCTCTTGTGTTAAGGCATAGTCCTTAATGTTGCTCGTGTGTTAAGTTTTAGTAAGTACTCTGCTCTTTTTTTAAAAAATCTTGCTCAACCCCCTCCTCCCAGCAGCCCAACCCTGTGGTTTCTGTTATCTAGTCTATGTTTATAGTGTTACAGGTATATAATTTTGGGATTATGGCTTTGTCTTTATTATTCTTGTCCGCATGCTTTTCCCTCCCTCTCTCTCTCCCCCCCTCTCTCTCTCTCTCTGGGCCATGAGCCAGGCATTGAAAGTCTGATGCTTTTTTCAATACTACAAAACAATTTGTTAGTCTAGCATTCAGTACTTGTTGCATGTTGCAGGGACAACCCTGACCTGATGCTGCGCTCATATGCAAATGCCGTTTCCTGCGCTTGTGTTATTCAGACGTGCATAATGCTAAAGAAGACGTTATTGCTCTGAAGGTTACACATTAGAGTTGCACATTAATCCAGAGGCTCGAGCAAATACAGGATCAGACTATCAGCCGAGTCTGGAGAATGAGCCGAGGCTTAGATAGGGCGAGACACTTAAGTAGGGCTACAGACAGGTATAAACAGAGCTAACAGTATCTGTCTTCTACAGCGCCGTGATTTATTTTTAATTAACAGCATTAGGGTGACATGGCATAGGAATTTTCTTCTTCTCTCTCTCTTTTTTCTCTGGCTAAAACAAATACCCGAAATCATCTGCTCTTGTTTGCCCCTGTAACTGTTTATATAGGAATAGGACTGCATTCTTTACCACAGAGCAGAAATCTCAAATCTGATTGGTTAAAAGGTGTTGATTCATTGTCTCGAGCAGATGCGCAGGTTTACGTTAACACGTTTCTATAGTAACAGCTCGCACAGGGACGCTCATGTTGCTTCACTTAAACCGATTGAAAAATTGGTCTGGCGTTTTTCTGTAAGCAGAGATTCCTTTTTTCACGTTTTCAGGAAGGAGTCTCCAGCATCAGAGCTTTCTAACAATCCGGGGTCAAGCCCTAACCTTATTTATTTATTTATTTGACTTTTTGACAGACAGTGAACTTCATGATACCTACAGTGCATATCTTCAGAATGAGAAATCACTAGGAGGCATAGCTACTGCTTGGTTGCCATAGTAACAACGTCGATCAGTTGGTAGCTCCTCTTGGTAGCTGCTGCATCAAGTCGCTCCAGATTTGCATAAAGGTCAACTTTCAGAGATTTCAGATAGTTAGAGGCGACTTTCTATCCCCTGTCAATCACAGCGACGCCAGACAAGGGGTGGAGCTTCGCTGTCAGGTGGAAACTGACAAAATAAGAAAGAAAATCGAGCGGGGAAAATCTTAAAAAAAGATAAAAAAATCATGTGTTTTATTAATAAACAAGATCCAACCACGAGGATGCATCTGACCTACTTCCTGAGCGTACTTTGAGTGATAATTCCATATAAATCCATCAAACTCTCTCCAAATGTCACACTCTAACCCGAAAACAGAATAATGTTAATCACTGACAATACTTCTGTCATTGCATATATTGGATTATAGATTATTTTCCTCTAACAGCATGCTTCATTAGTTCTGCTTTATTTATGACTCCATGTTTGATCACTTCGACATCCATTTTAGGTTTATTTTATTTATTTATTTTTTTACACTGGTAAATATTAGGAGCGTTTCCTGCTACAGAGTTATTCTTGGCCTTCCTAAAGAGCACTTTTATGTCTTCTTTTATAACATCGGACAGCTTTATCTTGTCAGTCGATGTGCACTACTATATCAGACATTCATTTTGGCCCAGAACCCTTTTTAGGAGAGTGTTTTATTATTATTATTACAAGCTACCTGGTAAATTCGCCGTTTCACGCCGGTAGAAATAAGCTTTTAAACTTTATTAGGTTTCGCTTAGGAATGCTTTCCCAGCTTGTCAAACAAACTCAATCAAACGGCTAAAACAGATGAACGGCATGCGGTTGTCTCCATCAGGATACGTGCGCTACTTCTTTTTCTGTCCTAACTGGTGTGCCTGTGGGCCCAGCTGATATCTGATTCTCATTTATGAAGACATTTATTAGCTTCTCACCAGAAGCGCTTTTCCGTTCTTGCACTCGGAACAGCGCTAAAGAGTCGAGCGTGGAAATTCTGCGTATTTGAATATTGAGGGATATTGATTGTTCTCATCTCCTGCTTCCTCCATTTGCAACAGTATTAAAAACAAAAAGGCACTAAATTTTCAATTCGAAGTCTAGCATTAGTCACAATTTTCCCAGTCAAACCTGACCAATATGTGTCTAATCATTTTTTCTTACATTTACAGTGTTTTTATTTATTTATTTATTTATTTATTTAAGGTTATTTTAATTGATTTATTTTTATTTCATTTTATTTTATTTAGCTTTTTACTTTTCAGCCATCCCGATTCGCTTTCTTCACTTTCTACAGATCTCCACCACCACTGTGAGAAATGAACATCAGGAGAGCTAGCAATTTTTTTTCCCCGACCCCAAATCTAATCAATTTCTCCAGACAGATCTCTGAGTAAGGTCACTTTTAGACGTAGCACTCCATCTTCCTGGAATAAATTAGAGGAGAAGCTTGTCTTGAGTCTCAACACACTGGTGACTCCGAGCAGTTGAAGAGAATTAATTAAGTGTGAACAGGGTTAGCTGTGAAAGTCTTCACATTGAGTACAGTATGCTGCAAATTCGTTCATCTTTGCTGGTTTTGTAGTTAGACCTTAAGTTTGTGTGACTCACCAACAGGTTCAACAGTTTTTTTGGCAAGGTTGAATATATGCAGATATTTTATGCACAAAGATGGAGATATTCAGGAAGTTCTCTACCTCATATTAGCACTCAGGTATCCCTGAATGTCTGGATGTAAAGTTATAAGGCTTGAGTGACGTGTTATGGTCGGATTCAAAAACTCTAACTATCAATGTGCTAAATCTGGATTTATGGCTTAGCATGTTTGCCTCCCACCCTCCAGTGTTGGGGGTTCAATTCCTGCCTCTTCCGTTTATCTATTGAGTTTTGATGTTCTCCTTGTGCTTCAGTGGTTTCCTCCACGTTCTCCAGTTTCCTTCCCCAGTCCAAAGCCAGGTCCTGTAGGCTTGTAACTAGTCCATCTTGTGTGATTTATTCCCTGTAATTGGTCAGTTCAGTTCGTCCCCACCTTTAGGTCCCCTGGGATAGGCTCCAGGTGCTCGGTGACCCTGTGTAGGACTAGTTCTACAGAATGGACACAAGTCTGGTTTTCCACTGGATGACAAACATAAATCTCACATATTATAGAAGAATTCTTAAAGTTGACTCATGACAGTGTAGTGCCACGACGACTCACAACATTTGTCTTATTGACCGCAGTCTCAGAGTGCTACAACACCTGACCAAAACCACCAACCTGACCAAAGGCACAGTCGTGGAAGAGATCCTTGTTAAATGGAAGCATCAGATTGAGTACTCTCTCTCCGAGTTAACATTCTTAGGAAATTCAGCTGATGTCATGTTTCCCCTCTCAGGCAGGAAACCTACCCAGCTACTGAGGGGTTAAGTTTCAGTTCTGGTCCCAACCCTGGATAAAATTGGAAGGCTGCATCAGAAAGGGCGTCTGGCGTAAAACCCGTGCCAAATTAAATATGTGGTTTGGATGATCCGCTGCGGTGATCCCGAACAGGAAATAGCTGAAAAACAAAAACTTTACATCTATTACTCTTGGTATATCAGTAACAAGGGTTTATACAACTTTAATAAAACATCTGAACATTTTCTTTAATCACTGATATCACACTACTCTCTGAAAATCCTTGTATTCTACACTGATCTGGCATAGCATTATGACCACCTGCCTAATATTGTGTTGGTCCCATGTGGCTGCCAAAACAGCCCTGACCCCTAGAGCCATGGACTCAACTAGGTCCCTGTAGGTGTGCTGTGGTATCTGGGGCATCCATCTCACAACTTACAGGACTTAAAAGATACTGACCACTGCAGACCAGGAACACTCCACAAGAGCTGCAGTTTTGAAGATGCTCTGATCCAGTCGTCTATCCGCCATTACAATTTGGCCCTTCGTCAAACTCACTTACTCTTGCCCATTTTCCCTGCTTCTATCACATCAATTTTGAGGACAAAATGTTCACTTGCTGCCTAATATATCCCACCCACTAACAGGTGCCATGACGAGTGTTATCAGTGTTATTCACTCCACCTGTCATCACCGGTCATAATGTTATGCTTGATCATTGTATATACATGTCAATAAAAATATTTAAAAATAAATTATACTGTCACTATACACACGTATTTTCTTGCAGTATTTCACTGTATATAGATGCTTAAGCACTCTTTATTCGCGTGACAAGAAACCTGATCGTTTAATCCGTACACGTTACCACGCAGTGTGTTACGAGATATCGAACCAAGATCCGATTTTGACAGGCAGTAATCTTAAAAGCCAGCCGAAATCAAAAAAACAATGTGAAACCGACTCAACGTTAAAGCAAGAGACCGGATTAATTTCATACTTATGAGGAATTTTGACAGGATCAGGTCAACAAATTATTATATATTTTTTAAAAATCTGGCACTTTGCCGTGCTCCATGCTTCTTCTTCAACCTTCATCATCATCATCATCTTCTTCTTCTTGTGCATGCTTATTACCAGCTTCCTAAATGTCTCATTTTTAAAGACCTTGTGATGACACCTGAGCTGAGCCGCGACGCCAAAAAATCGTATCTGACAGTTGGCTTGCGAATAAAGGAATCGAAAACTGGGGCGTAACGTACAGCGAGCTCCCATCTGCTTACACAGAAATAGAAGGGTGTTATTATGTCCCTGCTGAAGGGAAACACCCTGTGTTTAGCCCAGTGTGGAGGTCGTGTGGTGATCAGAGGGTGTGTGCGCATGTGGCTTTTCGGTTTGAAGTCATGCTCCAATTAGAGCGTCACGGTCAGGCCAGGAAAACCTAGCAAAGACCTCTGCGACGTCGACTTCTCAGACACGAGCATGTGTCATTTAAATAGTACGGAAAATCACTTTGTCTTATCTCGAATTGTTCTGAAGGGTAGTTTTGACAGAAAGACAAAGTGATAGATAAATAAATAATAATAATAATAATAATAATAAATACCAGAATACAAGTGGAGATGAAGAGGTTTATGAAAAACGTATTTATTCTCAAGGTTTTCTTTTTCTTTTTTTTAAAAATTTTGTTGATTTATTTTTTCCCAGATAAAAACACAGCCTTGTCATCTCCACTCGTGTCAGAATATATTAAAAAGGTTGTGATCAAGATGTAATTTTGAGCTCTCTCTCTCTCTCTCGCTCTCTCTCTCGCTCTCTTTCTCTCTCTCTCTCGGTTGCTGAGCTCTATTCAAATCTGAAAACTCATTTTCCTCAGCAACTGATTCCCCAGTGCCTGAAATGATGCAACTCGCTGTAATTCAGCATCCCTTTGAACTTTGCCGTTCACGTCACTCAGCCAAATGTTCCCGCTTTCATTGTTGTAACTCGCTCTTTGTTAAAATATGCACAAAAATATAACGCCGAGCGGCGGTCACGTCCAACTTCCAGCAGAATCCTGTTTAATATTTGATTTTTTGAAATCATTGGGAAATCATTAAGTGTCTAGCTCGACTCATGATTTGATCTTTTTCACACGTTAAACGTCTGATGCTTTGTCTGGGACTGCAAGCCTGTGTGCTGGTTGAAAGAGAGAGAGAGAGAGAGAGAGAGAGAGAGAGAGAGTAAAGGAATTGTCAGAGTATTTCAAAAAGATTTATTTAGCACTGATTCTGTGTGATTTTTTATTTTTTTTTCCGGAGGAAGGCTCTTTAAGAAGCACCTTGCGGTTCTCGAGCGCTTCATGTCCAGGTGGAAGGGAGGAGAAGACCATGTGCGAAGGTGGAGCACCTTCTATAGGGATGAGGAGAAGGGTCAGCAGATGGAGCACCTCCACGCACTTGGCTCCTGTCTGGAGAATGACCGGAGGAGAAAAAGCGAGCTGGAGAACTCGTATTAGTCACGCTTCAGGAGCTTATCTCCTGCTTTAAAAGACTTTACGTACACAGACGCTGCTGTCTAATCCCTGCGCCCCAGTCGAGGTGAATACACCGAGAACGTTTATTTCTCTTTTATTTTTATTTCTCTTGAAGGTTTTTAAAACGTCCCAGTTTATTTACAGCAGTGTGGCAGGGGTGTGAATACTTTTATGCTCCGCTGTACCACAGCGCTCTTGAGCTCTCTAATTGGTCAGAAGGTGTTGATTGATTGATTGGTTTATTTATTTAAATTAATTAATCTCTTAATCAAGTCCAGGATACAAGACAAGATTTCTACGAACGGGCTCGTTTTAAATACGGTGTCGTTTCCATAGTAACGGCTCACCCGCATGGACCTGTGTAGCGGACGCCTTGAATAATTCAAGGCTAAAGATAAAGTGTTTAATTTAATTAGCTAAGACAAACAGCTCGTAGTTGGTGGTGGTGGTGGTGGATGTGATGATGTTTATGGACAGAGGAAATCTGGTAACATGAAAAGGAAAGAGAAAAAAGAGTGGCTGATGACGCAACTTATTTTTGTACTGCTAGAACGTGATCGATGACACAAACTTGTGAACTTGTTTTACTAACTTGTAACTGTAAATGGATAAAAAGTACCAAAAGTGCAAAAAGCAGCACAAAAATTATATTAGAGGATTCTTTCTTTCTTTCTTTCTTTCTTTCTTTCTTTCTTGCTTTCTTCCCTATTCTTGCTTTTTTCCCCTTTCTGCCTTTCTTCCTTCATTCCTTCCTTCCTCTTTCCTTCCTTCCTTCCTTCCTTCCTTCCTTCCATCCTAAACTGGAATTATATTTATATAACCTATATTTTATTTAATTTATATAATCTTTGTACTTATATTTATATTCCTTCCTTCCTTCCATCCATCCATCCTTGTCTTCTTCCTTCCTTCCTTGTCTCCTTCCTTCCTTCCTTCCTTCCTTCCTTCCTTCCTTCCTTCCTTGTCTCCTTCCTTCCTTCCTAAACTAGAAATGACTTGATTTTTATTATATTTATATAATCTTTATACATTGTCATATTTATTTTATCTGAAGTCTATATTTGTTTTGTGTCAAACCTGCAGGTTTTTTTTTTTTTTTTTCAAATAAGAAAACTCAGAGCTTTTCAAAGAAACATATCTATATAAATGTAAGGTGCATGTAAGTAGCAGCTGGAATAATAAATAAACAATTGTACTGCTGCTATATGAGAAGAATGAGACACTTCGAGACCCAAGGTTATAGGAAAGCATCATGTAGTTGATTTTTTTTTTCTCATTGTGCGTTATTATCATGTGTATTTCCTGTCAGAACCGTTCAGGTGCAGAAACTGGGTTGAGTCAGAGTATTGAAATAAAATCTTGTGTCCTATCAGATTTCTAGCAGCTTTTTGTTGTCCCGATTTTAAGAGATCTTTTGATTAAAAAAAAAAGAATCATCCCAAATACATCCCAAGCCCATGTCTTTGACGTGTGATCTAACATCGACAAAGTTCTGACCGAGCAAAACGTGTCTACCAAGTAACCCGTTATGAAGACGTCAATACACTTTGATCCTTAATTATTTTCAAGCTCTCTTGGTACTTGACTCATACAAAGAGGTCAAACTGTTAGGCCAGGGGAAAAAACACACCATATTGCATCAAGCCCTTCAGTTTCTCCCACAGTCCATGGCACCAAGTGGAATGCAGCGATCTGAAAGACCCCCACCGTCTCCGCCACCTGCAATATATTTCCAAGTCTGGAGGGTGACGCCATTTCTCCTGCCAGTAACTCGGTTCTCGATGGTCTAACACCTCGCCACCAAATGTGTTGCTGTGAAGTAGGTCAAGGCGAAAAAACTAAACTGCTAGGAAATGATCCAACCAGCCTTATTACACTTCCTTTCTTGAGTAAAAAAACATCAATCAGGTGATGCATAGACTAACAATTAGCCTATAGTCTGTGTGTGTGTGTGTGTGTGTGTATGTGTGTGTGTATTTTTCTTGCATTTTTAACACATCCTGTTGTGGTGATGTGTCTCCTTTCTACTTGGCCACACAGGAAGTGAGCCTATTTGTCACATATACTTCAGAGCACATTGAACTTTTTTTTCTTCTTGTCTCAGCTTGTTAGGAAGATGGGGTCAGAGAGGGGTTAAGGGTTTTGCTTATCCTCCATCCTTCTGATCAGTGACCCAGAGCCTTAACTGCTGAGCCTCCAGTTCCCATATGGCTTAGTTTTGTTTTTTTTACTTTAAGGACTAAATCAGGACAGTGCATGCTGTTATAAGAAAATAATCAACCATCTTATATCACAGCAATTTAACCAACAGTTACATTTAATTTACAATGAATTCACAATACAACACATCATACTGTACATCATTAGTTTTCTGACACCGCTCCAAATCATTGAGTGTTGCTTTTCAGGGTTTGAGATTGGCCCCTTAGTTCCAGTGAAAGGAACTCTTAATGCTTCAGCTTCATACCAAGACATTTTGGACAATTTCATGCTCCCAACTTTGTGGGAACAGTTTGGGGATGACCCCTTCCTGTTCCAACATGACTGCACACCAGTGCACAAAGCAAGGTCCATAAGGACATGGATGAACAAATTTAGTGTGGAGGAACTTGACTTGCCTCACCCTCACTGTACCTCAACCTGATAGAACACCTTTGGGATGAATTAGCGCGGAGACTGCGAGCCAGACCTTCTCGTCCAACATCAGTGGCTGACCTCACAAATTCACTTCTAGAGGAATGGTCAAAAAATTCCCATAAACACACTCCTAAACCTTGTGGAAAGTCTTCCCAGAAAAGTTGAAGCTGTTATAGCTGCAAAGGGCGGGACAACTCCACATTACATTCAAGTGCATGTAAAGGCAGATATCCCAAAACTTTTTGGCAATATAGTGTGTCTATTTACATATAGTTAGTTGAAACAAAACTGTTGTTTGTTACGTGCTCACCTAGGATAGGATAGGACATGCTAACATGCTAAAACCAAAAGCATACGTCTGCTGGTAAGCAGGAAGTCTGTAAATCAAACTAGGGCTCTACAGCAGGCGCACACAGCGATAGTAAAACTCTGGTCACTGTTTTATGGCCACAGTATAATCTGTAGTGAGGTAAATCAGGGAGCTGATCCCTCAGTGTGGTGTGCTTTACTTTTATGGCATCATAAGATGTTCCACTGGTAGGAAAATGCGAAGCTAAGCTATAGGTATAAGTCTTTAATAAACATGGTGATGATTTGGCGACGATCTGGCAGTTCAAACCAAAAACATCCTAATAATACAGATATTCTGTATTATTAACTGCTGTTAATAGTAACCGCCAGAAATTACGCTAATCTATTAGTTCCTCATGAGCTCCATGTAGAATTCCACATGATTATAAGCTGTGAAGAAAGACATTATTTACATTTACATTATTTACTGACCTCACTGTCACCTAAATGCGGAAGAGGTTCCCTTCCGAGTCTGGTTCCTCTCAAGGTTTCTTTCTCATATCATCATATCACCTTAGGCTTCTCATTAGGAATAAATATTTATAATAGTAATAAATATTCTGTTCTGTTCTATATACTTCTGTAAAGCTACTTTGAGACAACGTCTATTGCTATAAAGGGTCATACAAATAGAGTTGAATTATTCTCAGGCAAAAGTTTGTGCACCCCCGACCATCACACCCATATGTGGGCCTTCACCAAATGTCTTTGTGTGCTGTAGCATCAGAATTTCCCAGGCAAACCTGTTCCAGAATGACAACACGGTCTGCACATGAAGACAACTGCAACTGGAACACCGACAGATCTCCTCATCCAACATCAGTACCTGATCTCACCAATGCTCTTGGAGCTGAATGAGCAAAGCCACGCTCTAACATCTAGAAGAAAGCTTTCCCTAAAGAGTGGAGATTTATTTAACAGCAAAGAAGGGACTAAATCTGAAAAAGGGATGTTTAACCTGTGCTCATATGGGTGTGATGATCAGACCCACATTCTTTAAGCCATTCAGAACAATGTGTACGTGATCATCACACCCATGATCAGGTCCATTTCAGTAGTACATAAATGAATCATTAGGTTTTTCTGGAAATTTCTCAGCAAACCTATATATTGTGATACAAGTGGCGTATCACAGAATTGTCCGTGATCCTTTATGATATTTTTGTTTATATATCATTCCAGATTCTAGATATTATTTACTTTTGCACAAACCAGAACAAAGCCATTTGTTAAAAGATGTTGGGTAGGTTGTTGAGGGTTTGTGGAATGGCTTGAGCTGTACTGTAATACTCCTGTGAAAACAAGGTAAACTGACATTTTGATGATGATGATGATGATGATGATGGTAATGATGATAATGATGATGATAATCCCCTGTGCCATTTTTACCAACAAGCATGTCTGCATTCAGGTCCTCAAATACGTCCATTACTGGCTCCAGGTTATAAATAAGACATTTACCGGGCTGATCATAAAACGTCTACCGTCGTGTCCCCCCGAGAACGATTATCATCATTAAAGCGTATCAGCTGGAAAATGCACTCGGCAGTTTGCATAACAAATTTTAGATCAGGCAAAAGAATACAGTCCGGGGACAGTATTATTGCCCCTTTGTGCCTTTGTTCCCAGAAAGATGTTGATGTTGTTTTCTTCGTGACGGTTGTATGAGTTCAGTAGATAAGCTAGAAGGCAGCTAAGACGAAGGCAGTAATCTCTCAGCGAGTGTATTAGAGCACGCCGGGTTGTGCTTAAGGTGCCGTCCTCACTCCTTTATTCCACACTGATGGCGCTTTAGTGAGAAAACGACAGGGTAAACAGAGACTCAGAGGTCATTCCTCAGCTCTGGTCATCGGGGAGCCATGAATCCCGTCATCCTCAGTGCCTTTTCCCTCTCTGGGTTTTCCTCTACAACAGCACCAAGAGAATATTACAGCCATTGAATATCACAGGCATTAAGATCTTAAGATCTAGTTAATAAGTATTTACTCCAGCCTTCCTTTAATCAATAGTCTAAATAAGGATTGCACTTTTCTCTTAATAGGTGCATACAGAGAATGAGTCAGTTACTTCAGAATAAAAGACATATATATATATATATCTTTTCAATTTATTAGTCATTTCAGTCAATATGAAGCAACAGTTTTAACATTTGTTTCTACATAATCTCCATTTCATACAGTGTATGTGTTCCAGTGCTTATCAAGTGTCTGGATTCCTCTAGGCAAAAAAAAAAAAAAATTCGCCGGTTCACCACTGTTCCTTCCTTGGATCACTTTTGATAGATACTGACCACTGCAGACCGGGAACTCCCCACAAAAGATGCAGTTTTGGAGATGCTCTGATCCAGTGGTCTGGCCATCACAATTTCGTCCCTTCGTCAAGCTCGCTCAAATCCTTACGCTTGCCTGCTTCTAACACATCAACTTTGAGGACAAAATGTTGACTTGCTGCCTAATATATCCCACCCACTAACAGGTGCCATGATGAGGAGATCATCAGTCTTATTCACTTCACCTTTCACTGCTGAGAATGTTATGCCTGATCTGTTGTATGCACTATATATGTTATAGTTAATCAACGTAGGTCCAATTGCAGCTTATTAAAAGGTACATTATCTTTAATATTTGAAGAACATTTTAGAAGTACAGAAGTATTTCTTGCGCTTGTTGAACATCCTGTTCCAGATTTAGTCCTCCTTTGCTGGTTTTAATAACCGCCACTCTTCTGGGAAGGCTTTCCACTAGATTTCAGAGCATGGCTGTGGGGATTTGTGCTCATTCAGCCGTAAGATCATTAGTGAGATCAGGCACTGATGTCGGGTAAGGAGGCCCCGGGGTGAATCAGCTTTCCATTTCATCCCAGCGGGGATGAGGTTGTGGCTCTGTGCGGGTCAGTCGAGTTCTTCCACTCCAAACTTGGCAAACCATGTCTTCATAGAGCTTGCTTTGTCCAGAGCGGCAACACTCTTGGGCCTCCAGTGAAGGGAACTGCATACAAAGACTTCCTGTGCAATTATGTGCTTCCAGTTCGGAGAAGAACCACACACATGTGTCAGGTTTCTACACACTTTTAGCCATATAAAGGGCCTTTCCCACTAAACCCAACAGTTCTGTGAAGAACACGGCTGCTTTATAAATGTTCAATATAATTTTTTCTATTAAAAATCAATTACTCCAGGCAGGGCATCTAGTAAATCAAAGACTGGCTGAGAATTAAAGAATAATGCCATTTATAATTGAATAGTGTTTTGGACGTAGCTTGCTTCATGTTTCCTGATTTAGTCTCGCCAAACTCTGACCTTAGATTTCTGAATATTATTTCTGAGCATTTCTGCTACTCTGGGTTTATTAAAAACCAGTATACATGCACTGTGTCTGTCTAATTGATGACAATAACTCATAGTCAAGGGTTAGAGGTCTGATTGAGTGATATGGTTATTTCAAATGATTGTTGCAATTTACATGGTGATGAGTAATTATACATTCATTCATTCATTCATTCATTCAGGCAGTCATTTATTCAGGCAGTCATTCATTCATCTTCAGCAACCATTTTTACCTCATCACAGTCACAGCACAGGGCAGCAGAGACAGGAGGACCCAAAAGACACCCACACAGTCTCCTGACAGACATTAATCTGAGCTCAGGATCAAACTGGGGACCCCGGAGCTGTGATCCAGCGATGCTACCCAGTGCACCTCATTAGAACTCCTGAACTTCATCTTTCATCATATAGTATAATGTTAGTCTATAAGCCATAACATTAAAACCACCAGCCTAATATCATGTAGGACTCCTTGCGCCATCAAAACAGCTGTGATCCATCGAGGCATGGACTTCACAAGACCTCTGAAGGTGTGCTATGGTATCTGGCACCGAGATAGATCCTTTAAGTTGTGAAGTGGAGCCTTCATGGATCAGACTTGTTTTTCCAGCACATCCCGCAGACGCTCATTTAGATTGAGGTCTGGACAACTTGGAGGTCAACAACACTTTGAACTTGTGGTCAAACCATTCCTGAACTATTTTTGCAGTGTAGCAGGGCTCATTATCCTGCTGAAAGAGGACACATCTAATACATCAACTTTGAGAACAGTTCACTAATAAACCCAGTGGTCTTAATGTTATGACTGATCATCATATTGTGATAGCGTATCAGGTATCCATGACATTCTTTCTTCATTAATAACTAGCCATGAAAGGTTCTTTCTTTAACTCATAATGAACTAATCATGAATAAATCACATATTTTCATTACTTATTATTAGTTCCTGCCTCGACAGCTTCAGCTCCTCATCAGCCATGTTCACCCAGGCCTTTTTCATCAACTGGAAGAAAATGAGGCCTAGCGTATTCTTTAAATTAACATCCAGCATCCCACAGTCTTATTGATTGAGGCACAGTGTATGCACACCAGCTGCTCATCATTTCTAGTAGAAGATGCATCTGATTTCTGGACTCAATTCAGACTGGTGGAGAATCTGATTCGAGTGCAGACTGGGAGAAAAGGACATTATATTCCAATCACATCAATATGCATCAGTAACACTTTAGAAAGACAGCATTATGGGATTTCCGGAGGCTGGATGTTAATTCAGGACATCCCCACAGACTCACATCCACCCAGCTGTGGAAAAAGGACTGGAGTTTGATGAACTGCAATGCCATCACCAGACTACAGGGATCCAAGCTGTTGAAAAGGACAGAACATGTAGAAATCAAAACAACTTTATAATCAGGTATTCAGAAAAGCTCATATGTAAAAGTTTATACACCCAGTTTATTCCCAGATAGTCCATGTGTCTTATAGATATACAAAGATAACATTGTGAGCAGTGAGAGGTGAAGTGAATAAGACTGATGATCTCCTCATCATGGCACCTGTTAGTGGGTGGGATATATTAGGCAGCAAGTCAACATTTTGTCCTCAAAGTTGATGTGTTAGAACCAGGAAAAATGTGTAAGGATTTGAGCGAGTTTGACAAGTGCCAAATTGGATCAGAGCATCTCCAAAACTGCAGTTCTTGTGGGGTGTTCCCGGTCTGCAGTGGTCAGTATCAAGAGTGGTCCAAGGAAGGAACAGTGGTGAACTCGAGACAGGGTCATGGGTGGCCAAATGATCCATGTGGGGAGTGAAGGCTGGCCCGTATGATCCGATCCAACAGACGAGCTACTGTTGCTCAAATTGCTGAAGTTAATGCTGGTTCTGATAGAAAGGTGTCAGAATATACAGTGCAGGACGGGTCAGGGCTGTTTTGGCAGCAATAAGGGTTGAGATCACAATCCATGTGGTGGTGGAGAGGGGTCAGTATAGGCACTCTGACTGGTAGGTCCTCATATGCAGCATGCTGTGATAGACGGTGTGTTCTGACAGCTTTCTACCATTCACTTTTAAGGCAATTTGTTGTACACTAGTTTTTCTGTGGGATCAGTCGGAGCAGACAGGCTCGCCTTCACTCCCCACGCAAATCAGTGAGCCTTAGAAAGTCCATGATCCTGTCACTGGTCCGCTGCTTGTCTTTCCATGGTCCACTTTTGGTATGTCCTACCCAACGCATACCAGGATCACCCCAAGATTCCTGCTCTGACCCAGTCGTCTGCACATCACAATCTGACCCTGAGTCGCTGAGATCCTTACACTGCCCATTTTTCCTGCTTCCAAAACACTTTAAGAACTGACTCTTCACTTGCTGCCTAATAAATCCCACCGCTTGACAGGTGCCAAGCAGTTGAAAACAATATGTTAAGCTAAATTACATGTTAACATGTGATATAAGAGGAATGTGGGATTACTTCTGAAAGTATAATCTAGACCAGGCTTTGTCAACTGGAAGACTCAGCCAAGTATTATAGAAGATAGGAACCAAGGACTGTAGCAAAGAAGATGAGTATATTAAAAAAAAAATAGTTCATGGTTCAATAGCATTTATGTAAATCATTTATCTGAAAGCATTTATCTTATCAAACCAGACACTAGATGCATGGTTAGAAGAATTGGTTGAAAAAAAAACAAGAGGGAGAGATTTCACAGAGTTTTATTTTAGTTCATTGATAATAATCTAATTAGCTAACAGAAGGCATGGCTTGTTTAAAACGATGAAAACAGAATGTTTAAAGACAAATAGACAAAGACGTATGCGCTTTCTCTTATCTTCAGAGACTCTATGTAACAAAACATAACCACTTTGATTTGTCTTATTTGGAGCCATAAACTACACAGTAATTAAGCAATAAAAGCAAACTGCTGTTCCATTCACTCTTGTCTTCACTCATTTACTAATCCAGACCTTGCTAAGCAAGGAATTTTATGTAAGTGAACAAATTCGAAATCGAAATATT
>NC_080726.1:22498204-22578204 GCF_019097595.1 Hemibagrus wyckioides
GGACGGCATGAGTCACCGGAGCAGAGCTGAGGAATTCCAAGCGCAAGAAGCCTCTATATAAGGTGTATTTGCTCATGGGCATGTAAATATGTCTCCGTTCCCCTGAGGAAGCTTTGGGGTGATGCAACAATTATGTCACGCTGATGATGTGTCAGTGGGCGAGCTCTTCATATTCACGGAGACGTGTGACATGTAGTATGACGGAGGGTCATGTCTATTTTAAATAAAACATCTTGTTGACATTTGCAGGTACCTTCATGATATGTTAAGCTATATTTAAGTGATTAGTATTTTTTTTCCCCTTCACTTTGATCATGTGACTTGTTTGGAAAGGGTTAACCCCCTTCATATTTCTGTGACAGAACAAGGACGCCGCTGGTTTCAGATCTTTGAGGGAGGGAGATATGGTTTTTCCCGGAGACATTGGACTAGCTAGCCAGCCTGGAATGTTTGTTTCTGTCAACAAACTGCCATGTAAATTTACAGAGGAAAAATGTCCTGCTTCCTGTCTGGTGCAATGCGTGAGCTGACGTTTGTGACATATTCACGTTACGCCCTTTATTTTTTTCCTCACACACGTTTTACATGTAAAAAAAAACAAACAAACAAACAAAATCTGCTTCTGCCGGCGCTCTTTTTGGTGAAAAAAACAAAAAGTAACGTCAAACACTTCTTTTTACGGTTTCTCCTGACCAATCAGGTGACAAGTTTTGAATACGGTGAGAAGTTCAAGTGAGTCCTGTTAGTGAGTGATAAAAGGAGATTTATATGCAAAATGCAAATCCAAAAACACAAGGACAATTCAGACAAAGCGGAAAAGGTAGGTATAGTTTGTGAACGGAATTCTTCCCTCTGATTGGACAAGACATCTGTCACTCAGGATATACAGGAAGTCCAGCAGTAGCTGCAGCAGTCGAAAGTGGATTGGTGTGTGTATGAACGCAGAACAATCGTAAAATCTATGCAAATGATCCACAGAGAAAAACCACAGTATTTGGCAATATATCTGATCTGATTCTGATTCAGTCTAGGCTAGTTATTTAGTTAATACTAGTTAGGACTGGTAAGGGTGTCGCTATGGTTACAGTATGTGGACGTGAGGATGTATGAGTTGTTTATATATAGGAGCACAAAATGTAGGAAACAAATTGAATCAAGCTACATGTTTTAATGAGTTTAGGAAAAGAAAATAATGAAGTGGTTTATGAGTGCCAGAAGCATTCTTGTTTGATTCGGTTAAAAAGATAAAAGATAAAAAATATTCTAGCTTTTTTTTGGGGTATGTATATTTTGTTTATTAATTACTTTGACTGCTTATCCACAGAGACTTTCTTTAGCGCAACATCGGTTGAATGTAAGACTTCTAGAGTGTTCTCAGTAAAAACCTGCAGATGAACTGATTAGAATATACGTGGAACTGATCCAAACAGATTCAATGTCACAGCAAGGACGAAATATCTCTATTAGATTTTATTCAATAGCTTCCTTCCTGTTCAGCACACAGAGATGCTGTTTATATGTTTATGTCCAGATACTCAAGGTCCCTGAGGGATTTCAAAAGTATCTGCCAAATATAATATCTGAAATCATCTAAAAGAAAACAAAAAACTATCAAGATTAAGCAAAACCAGGCATTTCTCTGTGCTCCTAAAAAACTCCTAAATAGTAAATATATCTATCCGTCCGTCCGTCCGTCTATCTATCTATCTATCTATCTATCTATCTATCTATCTATCTATCTATCTATCTATCTATCTGTCTATCTATCTGTCTGTCTGTCTGTCTATAACTAAGTTCTGTAGTTGGTTAAGTAAGTGATGTCCTTCTTCAATTAAAGATTTAAGTAATTAATTCAGCTTCTGTTTGTTAAAATGAAAACAGTCGGGTTTCATATATTACAGTATGAATTTGTGAATATTTTCTATAACCATATATACAGATCCTATAAAGCTTCATTTCCACACACACACACACACACATTTAAACTATCAAGGTTAAGCAAAACCAGGCATTTCTCTTTTGCGTCTACAAAAAGTCCTCTTTACTTGTGATTTTTCTCTCTTCTAATGGCTTTCTCCTGCGGGCGGTGCAGAACGAGACAGAAAAGAAGGTTTTATCCATCAAAGACTGTACCCAAGGTCCAGAGTCTTTGTGATGATCAGGATAGTTAAGGAAGATGGATTACTCGCCTTGGCTAAACACCATCATAATGGGCTTCAATTAAATCTTAAGAATTCTCTGCTGTGGCCCAAATTAGCCTGGGTATAACTGCACAAACGCCGTGCCAAATCTGTTTCGGTGATTATCAGAGCCGCGGATGAATCATTGCGACGCAGAGACTCGCTGAAAGACGCTCGTCACGTCGGTGGAGAGGAATTTGCTGGAGAAGTGATTAGCGGAGTAGCGTTTAAAGCACGTCTGGTTTAGTAATTGTCGCCGTGCATTCTAAAAAAAATACAAAATCTGGTTCATGACCGCAGGTAATAGATGAACGACCTGTATTTGTAGTCATTTTCTGTTCTTCCTGGGTCTTGGACTTAAATGGGAGTTGACGTGTAGGGTTAGGGTGTGACAAATAAGTTCACGCAATTCATGACACGTTCTCCATGCATTTGTGGGGTGGAATTATTTCAAAGTTTAATCACACAGGTTTACATGTTAGAAGTGTTTTGTTTTTTTAAAGTAGAGTTGACTAAACACCGCTGGAATAGGGTGAGCTGATGCCCTGAGGGACGCATCTCGGTTCCTGTCACGTTTCTCAGATGTCTGTGATTCAGTCTATCCGTTGGAAGCAGTCCTAAACCAAGCTAAGTCCACCATGTAATGAGATGCATCCTGTAATCCAGCTAAAGCAGCAAGATTAAAAGTTAATTACTTGCTTCATACAGTTCGGTGTTACTCCACATCCAGATTCAGAGCTTAGGAGATGATTAAGTCAGTTATGAAGTCGTTAAGTATTAGACTGTTACTAGAAATCTGAGATGAAATCCATGACACTACTGCTTTTTTTTTTCCAGGTTCATAAATCTCGAGCGACAGCTGATACAGATTTGGTGTGATTTTCTATTTCTTTGAAAAGCTAATCACCTTTAAAAACACTGTTGGTTTTGGGGGGTGTTAGTAGTTAGCACATTTGCCTCGCACCTCTAGGGTTGACGGTTTGATTCCAGCCTCTGGATTTTACATGTTCTTGTCGGTTTCTTCAGTCCAAAAACTGCAAATGTGGGCTAATTGGCATCTCTAAGTTGTGTGTGTGTGATTGTGCCCTGTGATGGGTTGGCACCCCGTATCCCCAGTGTGTCCCCTGCCTTGTGCCCCAAGTATCATGGGATGAACTCCAGGCTCACTGCGAAGCTCCCTGTGTAGGATAAGCGCTAAAGGAAATAGATGGATGTTGGTTTTCTTCACAATTAAATCAACCCTATATATCTATCTCTGAATATGTAAATATTTTCACCTCGAAAGGTAGCTTTCTATTCAAAATCCACTTCCAGTCTTTCCATTTGTTACAGGATCTGATATATTCGAACCATTTTCCTGGATATCTGATCCCTTTACATTAACACAAGATTTGACAGATGCTCTGATCCAGAAAGTCTCAAATGAATGAATACTGTATGAATCCATTATTTATTTTTTTCGTTGTTGTTTTTCAAATTCATAAGTTAAAATTCAAATTTTATTGGCCACATAACACAATCATACAGGGATGCTTATTTACGACTGCCTGTGTTCTAAACAAAAATATAGTACAAACAGAATAGAAAAATTAAAATAGATTGAAATAAAATGAAATAGAATAAGAAGTGAAAAAAACATTAAAATGGGAAAATAAAAGAAGATAACGTGGAAATAGCTGTGGAGACTAGAGTA
The DNA here is from genome assembly GCF_019097595.1 of Hemibagrus wyckioides. NCBI lineage: Eukaryota > Metazoa > Chordata > Actinopteri > Siluriformes > Bagridae > Hemibagrus > Hemibagrus wyckioides. The sequence goes on from NC_080726.1 coordinate 22,502,078, forward strand.
GCAAATGAAAAGGAAATGAAATAAAAGTGGATGTGCAGTTAAAGAAAATTAATTTTTATATATATTGCCAAAGGTTTTGGGACACCCCTTCAAATCATTAAATTCGGGTGTTGTTTTTCCGGGGTTTGTTCTCGGCCCCTTAGTTCCAGTGAAAGGAACTCTTAATGCCTCAGCATACCAAGACATTTTGGACAATTTCATGCTCCCAACTTTGTGGGAACAGTTTGGGGATGACCCCTTCCTGTTCCAACATGACTGGACACCAGTGCACAAAGCAAGGTCCATAAAGACATGGATGAGTGAGTTTGGAGTTTGGAGTCCTGACCTCAACCTGATAGAACACCTTTGGGATGAATTAGAGCGGAGACTGTGAGCCAGACCTTCTCGTCCAACATCAGTGCCTGACCTCACAAATGCGCTTCTAGAGGAATGGTCAAACAATCCCATAAACACACTCCTAAACCTTGTGGAAAGCCTTTTCAGTAGAGTTGAAGCTGTTATAGCTGCAAAGGGCGGGACAACTCCATATTACATTCATGTGAATGTAAAGGCAGACGTCCCAAAACGTTTGACAATATAGTGTATATATAAATGCAGGATATGAAAGGACACAGCACGGTGGTAGGAATACAGAATGAATAACTGTTATGAATAAAGTGCTCATGTGTAATTTGGTGCTGTATTGTGCATAAAATATAAAATAATATGTTTCTGATTCTATAAGATGTGTGCAATCTCACCTAGAAATATTCCAGGAGCTAATGCAACGAGCAGCAAATCCTTTTGCGCTGTCTAGACACACTCAATCAAAACGTCTAATACAGTCTGATGACCAGATGTACGAAGCCCTTTTCTGCTTCCAGCTCGAGTTGATTTTGATTGCGTTCCGCCTGACCATGCACAGTTCTCGCGCTGCGAACACAGAGACACACAAACCCATGCTGCTGAAACAAGATGGAGGAAAGAAGGTGAACTTTATCAAATTAAGAGGAGGAGATATGGCACACCAGCGTTTCTATTCAATTGATTAAGCTAACATCAAGGAATCTTAGACGTAATCTCATCTCTGTCTACTTAACAAAATCCCAAATATTGATGAAACTCAGCTTTCCAGAAGAACTGGGATATTTTTTTTATCGGCAAACCCGAGTTCAGGAGTTTGCATACGCCGTATTCGATTCATTCTATCAATTTATACCGGAGGGATATCGAATTCTCAAATCTGATTGGTTCAAAGGTGTTGGTTAATCTGGCTACAAGGCAAATCACAGGTTTACAATAAAATCCGTTTCCGTGGTAACCGCTTTCACCCAGGAACACTAAAACATTTTATACGTTGCTGTTATGTTTTATTAACATGTCAGGCTGCAAACTTTAAATCATCATTTTTCAATTTTTTAAAAGAATTATTAATTAATGAATTAATTATTTTTTATGCAGCAAAAATGATGCATACATGCATGCTTGAGGTTTTTATTTTTATTTTTTGATGCAGCAAAACTGTATGCTTGAGATTTTTTTTTTTGACGCAGCAAAAATGATGCAAAAATGCATGCTTGAGGTTTTTATTTTTATTTTTGATGCAGCAAAAATGCATGCTTGATTTTTTTTGTTTTGTTTTTTTGATGCAGCAAAAATGCCTGCTTGAGGTGTTTTTTTTTTGATGCAGCAAAAATAATGCAAAAAAATGCATTCTCGAGGGCTATTGTTGTTGTTGTTTTTTATTCTCTCAATAAAACATTGTGTTAATGCACAATGCAGAAAATCGGCAGCCATATTGAAAAATTAAAGCTCCTCCCAATATCCTCCAAGTTTTTTTTAAATTTTTTTATAAATATAATTTTTAATAAATAAAATCAATTAATTATTTGTTATTTATGACATATAAAATGTCATTGAATTATTCATTTTATTAATACATCTACATCTAACAAATAATTAAACACCCACACACACACTCTGAATAAAATATTCTATTAATGCACACAATCAGCTTTGCATAGACATCTACTGATAATTTGACAGCCTAAAATGTATAATTAGGAAAAAAAAATCTAAATAATTAGGATATAATTAGCGTAACTGTTACTGTGCTGCTCTGAGTTGAAATAATGTGGCGGCCTCACACGATGTGTCAAAATCTGAAGTCATCGCTCCTCCGAATATCTCGGAGTTTGCGGTTAATGAGTTTCTCGAGAGTGAAAAATTGAGGTTGCTGTAACAAAAGTGATAAAAAGAAAAAAAGAAATCACGGTACAGTACATTTTAATCTAACTATGAAAAAATTAGAATTGTTTAACGAATATTGTTAGTGTCGTCGTTAATTATTCATTTCTTTAGATATTTAAACCTGCACTATGACTTGATCGTGAGTGTTTTCCGTGCTCATTTCAAGCTTGTTTAATTTGGTTAAATAGCCGGTTAGTTGAATCAGTTGGTGAAAGGTGGTTGTATTTATACCCAGAATGCTTGATGTCATGCTTTTGTTAAAAAACACACACTGTAGGACGTGTCAGGATGGTTAAAGTTCACCTGCTGCCTTCAAAGCCTGATTAAACTTCCTTTGTTTCACCTCACAAGCAGTGCTTCCTTTCTGTATAAATGTAAATTCCCCAAAACTTTTCATAACAAGAGAAGAAATAAGTTCTCACTTTTTTTTCCCCCTCAGGGTATAGATCTTTTTTAGTCAAGCCTCATCATCATAACTCACGTTAAACTCCCATCCAGACATCTGGCTCTTCGTTTTTCCCTCACAAACAGCATCATCTGGTACGTTTGCGTTTCCACATTTGCCAGTGTGTTATAATGAGGTCTAATTAGTCAGTTCCTCACCTAGACATTATTGAATTTGAAATGAATTCTACAATACTGTAGAGTATCGGCACTGAGGTAATCCCACCTCAGCTAATCTCTACTCTTTATTTTTGCTTTTCTTTCCTGAAGCCACGTGTCAGCGATCTTGTGTTTGGCATCAGACATGCTACTCTCTCCTAGCTGTTGAAGATTGCTGCCAATCTGACTATCCCTGACTTCACAGGCCATCTGCTAGTGTGTGTTTTGTGTTCATACATTACGAGCCTCGGTCCTGAACCGACTGGACATGCGATGCAGTATTTGGCAGCGTCCTAGTTCACACGTCTGGACTTGAATAATTAGTGTCAAGCTCACACTGAGACCATGAAAGCCCCGGCCTCTTGACTATTCTTCTGTCACATTTTAATTTCTTTTTAGTTGCCTCGGGTCTCCATTCATCACGTTCTAATACGAGGCTACTGTATAACGTTTCATCCATTTACCATTGTAAAAAGCCTGTCACTGCTCTTTTTATGCATGTGATGGATGGATTGATAGAATAGCGCACTGCGTAATAGGCCTGTCGGCAATATCCTTTACAAATACGTCTTGTCTCTTCTTGCTCCATCAGACGAGGCAGACCAGCTCCAGACATTAAGCACATTGGAGAGCTGCGATTCTGTAGTGTTAATGTCTGCTTTTATTTACTTCCGAGTCACAACCATAGAATTATAACCATTAGATATATTACAGCAGAGTCGACTCACTCACTGTATTTATTTATTTATATTTTTTTCAGTTTCGGGTTAGAGTTTTCAACAATGGCTTTATATTTCATTCCATGGTATGAACTCTAACACAAATCTAACATGAAGCCTGGCATTTAAATCATTAAAAACGAGTACCAGCAAGTACCACGCATCACAAAAACATCAGGATGAACACCACATGTACATTTGAGGGTAGCATGCATTCATCCATCCATCCAGCCAGCCAGCCAGCCTGCTATCCATTTATTCTTCCATTTGTCCATCTATCCATCCATCCAGCCACTTTCTCTACCACATATCTTACACATGGTCGTATGGAACCTGGAGTCTATCTTATTGGACTTGGGGCACAAGCCAATGAACACACGTGTCAACCTAATCACAGAGCACAATCACACACTATACAGACAGTTTAGAGATTGGCCTGTGGGAGGAAACCTTTGGGGAGATCATGGGGAACTCCACACACACAAGATGGAACCAAACACCTAACCTTGGAGGTGCAAAAAATTCAGTTATTTTTACATGCAAGCATTCCCAGTTTGGAAAAATTCCCAATCTTTCCCATTTGTGGCAGAATCCGATTAAATTGGTTCCCATTGGGAAGCTTGGGGTAGAACATACCCCCACACAAACTCCACACATACATCAACCCTGAGGGTACCTTATAAAATTGAAAATATTTACAGTAGTTCATTGGAGGTCCAGTGCCTTTCACTGATGTAGCCTGGGTTCAAGGAAGTGACTCAGCCAGTGAGGGGTTAACTCTCAGTGCTGGTCCTTAGCCTGGATAAAAAAATGATTTGGGTTGGGTCAGGATCAGTGTGGAGACCCCAAACTGGTAGCACCTGAACAACAACAACATCGGATATCCAGAACACACATCATCCATATTTAAAGATGGTTTCTAATCTATTGATGATGCAGAGTACAGTAAAACTGTACGTTTTGTTTTTAGTTATACATAGCAACTATGACATCTATGCTATGGTATTTGGTTACTAGAATTAAATTATAAACTTGTAATTTTAAGCATCTTTATGCTAATTTGATTCCTTCTAATTCAGGCAGAAATGAATGTCTTTCAGTACAAGCAATATTCTGTATATTTATAACAGGTGTTACGCAAGATCCCACGGAATTTCTCACCTCCTTCCTATGTTTACTCTGATTTTGTGACAATCGAAAAGCATTTCACTACAAATATAGAATTTGAATTAAAAAAGGAAAAAAGAAGAACATTCCAGAAGTCCAGCGATAAATCTGTGATCAGAAGCTCCCCGACTGGCGTTCCTCAATATTTCCTTGTCAATCACAGTGACGCTAGCAAATCACGGGCGTCTGTGAACTCGTGTATGAGGAAGAGGGTGGATTGCGTTTTCCTGAGTGCTGCATGAATAGCAATTCGGCGAAAAGACGCAGGTCTCGTATGATAGAGGAAAGCTGGCTGATGGTGGGAATTGGCAGTAGACCAAACTGAAAAGAGACACACACACACACACACTGAACACACACACACACACAAAATGGGTTTTTCTGCAAATATCTCAAGCAAGACTGGACGAATCCCGCTGTGTATTTCAAACACACACACATACAAGGAGAAGTGATGAACTTGCATACGCATGTAATGAAGTCACGCTTGCATGCATACGTTTAAAGAAAACAAGCGTGTGACATTTGCACTTTGTTCCAATCGAGCCGGCTTTCCCCTACAAACAGAAGTTAATGGAGTTTAGCAAACAGCAACAGCTCTCAGACGACGGTTTACCACACACACTGCGAAACAATTCACTGCAACCCATGTCTTGTGTTTTTCATTTTTCACGCCAGATTTAGATGTAGTCTGCAGATAATACACTTCAATACACGATCCTCCCTTAACTTCTTTTGCGGTCTCAGAATCTCCCACACAGCTCTGCTTTCCAGATCCCTAACCTTGTTTCCTCTCTGTATTTCCCTTCACCATGTAATCAGCAGCGATGTAGACAAGACATGCATCAAATAATAGGCCCGAAAATTAGTGGGTACGACGCAAGCATATTTAAAACCATCTGTTTTTCAGGCTAGAGAGATCCCCGAGGAGCTGCAAGTGAAATGTTTTGCTTCTTCTTCTTCTTCTTCTTCTTCTTTTTTTTCCACCCTGAATTGGTCGGTGGCTGATGCAGAGAGTGGGCTGAGATTGATACGCTTACAGCGGAGGAGCCGAGCGGCGCGGCGCTACGGATCGATGGCGTAGGGAGGGAGATTTCGCCTCTCTCCTGTCTGTCACAGCTCAGCTGCTTTTAATTAAATGGCTCGTGGTAGCGGCAGAGTGTCAATGTGAATGGAGGGCGGCATGGCTGGGCTCTTTTTCTCTTCTCCTCCTCCTCCTCCTCCTCCTCCACCACACCAAAGCCACCTCATCTTCCTGCCTTCCTTCATTAGCCTCAGCATGGCCTTGTGGGTGTTTGACGTCGGAGAACCAAAGCGACTCGCATCCGTATTGTAATACACCACTTTTGGAGTTTAATCTTACTGTAAATCAAGATTATTGCATAACATCACATTTCAAAGATAGAATGTGACCTTCTGCTTCAACAAGGACATTTGTTGGGATTGTTATGGCCTGTTGTTTCTGTTCAATAGATTTAAAAGCATCTATATAGGTAAGGTAAGATTTGTGGTAAGATTTGTGAAAAGTAAGATGGCTGATGGTTTCCATTCATATCCATAAAGCTCCGCCCCCAGACTTAGTAGTTTGGTAGTTAAGAGTTTGCATACTCTCTAGAGTTACCATTAGCAACTACTATGACTGTGACATCATTTTCAAGCACATTCAGCTGCTTGAAAGCCAAGATGCAACTGTATAAACAGGCTACTTCTCCACTATGTCTTGCATAGCCCTGTCTAAGATGAAGTTTGTGAACAGCTTCTATACCACCATCTATACCTATTATGCCAATATCTATACCACTACATATACCAGAATCTATTATACCACCATCTATACCACCATCTATTCCAGTATCTATTATACCACCATCTATACCACTACCTATACCACCATCTATTCCAGTATCTATTATACCACCATCTATACCACTACCTATACCACCATCTATTCCAGTATCTATTATACCACCATCTACACCATCTATACCAGTATCTATTATACCACCATCTACACCATCTATGCCAGTATCTATTATACCACCATCTACACCATCTATACCACCATCTATACCAGTATCTATTATACCACCATCTACACCATCTATACCACCATCTATACCAGTATCTATTATACCACCATCTACACCATCTATACCACCATCTATACCAGTATCTATTATACCACCATCTATACCACCATCTATACCAGAATCTATTATACCACCATCTACACCATCTATACCACCATCTATACCAGTATCTATTATACCACCATCTACACCATCTATACCACCATCTATACCAGTATCTATTATACCACCATCTATACCACCATCTATACCAGAATCTATTATACCACCATCTACACCATCTATACCACCATCTATACCAGTATCTATTATACCACCATCTACACCATCTATACCACCATCTATGCCAGTATCTATTATACCACCATCTACACCATCTATACCACCATCTATACCAGTATCTATTATACCACCATCTACACCATCTATACCACCATCTATACCAGTATCTATTATACCACCATCTACACCATCTATACCACCATCTATGCCAGTATCTATTATACCACCATCTACACCATCTATACCACCATCTATACCAGTATCTATTATACCACCATCTACACCATCTATACCACCATCTATACCAGTATCTATTATACCACCATCTATACCACCATCTATACCAGTATCTATTATACCACCATCTACACCATCTATACCACCATCTATGCCAGTATCTATTATACCACCATCTATACCAGTATCTATTATACCACCATCTATACCAGTATCTATTATACTACCATTTACACCATCTATATCACTATCTACACCATCTGTACCACCAGCTACACCAGTATCTATTATACCACCATCTACACCAACATCTATACCAGTATCTATTACACCACCATCTATATCACCTTCTACATCAGTATCTATTTTACCACCATCTAGATCAACATCTATACCACCATCTACACCAACATATATACCACCATCTACACCAGTATCTATACCAGCAACTTTATCACCACTTATACCACAATCTACACCAGTATCTATTTCACCTTCTACTTCAATATTTATTATACCAGTATCTATTATACCAGCATCTATACCAGTATATATTATTACCACCACCCATAACAGCATCTAGACCAATATCTATTCTCCTAAACCACACAGTTCACACTAAGGTGCATACCTAAATACCAGTGCCACCAGTGGAGTGAGATACTATTTCCAGTTTTTCAGTATCACTGAAGAAGTGTCATGAGAACAAAATGTTGGGGTTTTTTTTGTGCTCATCACAAAAATGACTGTCACATTTCCTGAACTCCACATGACAGAGCAAAATATCTCAACAAGACACAGATAAAGCGAGATCACTCGAATCACTCGCTCGCAATCAGTGTAATAAATGACGTTCCATGATTTGATGAGTGTATTTCCAAATTATGGAAATTATTATGATGTATTTAAGAAAGCTCAAAATAACTGTCAGATAGAGGGACTGGACTTAATACTGCAACCCTCTCGAGTCGATATTTAACACGAATAATCAGCTTAAGTTCAAGGTCAGAATCGTGTGGAGTGCTTTTATTTTTTCTGCCCCACACGCAGCAGTCTACACTGTCTATACTACACTACAGGGCCAGAAGTATACGGACACCTGATCCTTTCTTGTGAGAAGGCTTTCCACTAGTTTTTGGAGTGGAGGTCATTAGTGAGAACAGATAGAGTTCTGGAGTGCAATTCATCCCGAAGGGGTTCAGTGAGGTTGAGGTCAGGGCTTTGTACAGGACACTAGAGATCTTACACTTCAGCCTCAGCATTGAGGCATCGTCATGCTGGAACATGTTTTACTACACAACTGCTTTTGTGGCCTCAGGTTTGGGGTAGAATGCTCACACACTTTTCATCATATAGTCTACGTCTAAAGTGTAAATATTTATCATTTGCATCAGTCAGCTTCTAACCTGCTAAGTCTAGAATGAACTCAGAAACTACACTGACCTGTTAGTTCCTCAAGAGCTTTTGGTTGCTGTTGAAGAAAGGACATTATTAACATTTACATTATTTACTGTCCAGTGTCACCCAAATGAGGACGAGGTTCCCTTCTTAGCCTGGTTCCTCTCAAGGTTTCTTCCTCACATCATCTCAGGGAGTTTTTCCTCTCCACCTTCACTTCAGGCTTCAGGCATTAGGAATAAATAGTAAACTTTATAATTTTTTTACTCTGTTTCTATACTTCTGTAAAGCTGCTTTGAGACAAAGTCCATTGTTAAAAGTGCTATACAAATGAACTGAATTAAATTAAATCATTTCTGTTTAACTCCTCACCATGTATCATGGTTAAACCCAGCCTTTGAGACAGATCCAGTGCATGTTCTATACCTGAGGTAGATTGTGGAGAAATTAATCAGGTGCTAGAAGTTCTCTGAGGCTTTTTTTTTCTTCTCATGAGAGATCTTCGAGATACGTCAATATGCGTAATGAACTTGATTTGTAAAGAGCCAGGCAGTTTAATAAATCTGCCTGATTGGACATGGCTCCGTATCTAATAACGGCCCATGCATCAGCGGACAAAGTTATCATGGACTCGGATCAATAAAAGCAATCATGATAGTGTTTGTATTGTCGTGTTTAGTGTTTTGCTTCAAATGACGAATGCTGTTGAAGAATTGTGTCTTGTCTCATCCTTGATACATATATATATATATTATTAATAGAATGACTCCCAGGCTAGAGACCTAGACCAAAACCCTGAAGGTGTTATAGAATTATATTTTTTCCCCCACTAACAATAATGAAATGCAAATTTTATTGCATTTTATTTAGCATTTTTCATTTAGCATTTAAAAGTCTGGACAGCAAGAGAGGTTGTTCATCCAAATAAGCGATGTGTTTCCCAAGGCTAAGACTTTATTGGCTGGTATAACAGGGTTTATCTGGTGCTAAGCTTCTTTATGATGTTCAGTAAAACACCGGGTTGTAATTTTCTGTAGAAGCTAGGACTATTGACATCCATGCTTTATGCTTTCTTTACTGGGATTTGCTTCACTAATGCCATGTTATATCTTAATGCCATACTTTTAGAAAAATCTTGAATGAAAAAAAACCCCAAAAGAATATTTGATTTCATTTACGATTTCCGAGCCGCGCAGGAAGACGCAGTAATAAATCCCTACTCCCTGTTTGGATAGCAGAGCTTAATCGTAGTCTTAATGCACTAAGAGCAAATTTCACGAATGCTCGGAGAACAGGTGAGAAGCTCTTTTGTAGCTTTTTCTAGCTGCGATCATATGTGTTTGTGAAATCATACCCATTTCCTGTGGCTTTTCTAAAGTGGAACAACCGAGCTCACGAAATGATTGCATTAAGGGAATAAGCCGAACCTCTGCTTCTGATGCCTGCGGATCTCAATTCCACTACAAAGCGCAGTGACTAATCAACCCTACTTATTTCAAGTCATGAAAAGGATCCACTCGAGCAGAACAGTGGTTGAATAAACTGCAGCTGCGAGCCAAAGAATATTGCCCCATCTTAATGCTACTTTCTCTTTCTCTCTCTCTCTCTCTCTCTCTCTCTGTTCTTCTAGGTAAGCACTTTTCTCTAACAGCGGGTTGTAGATTCTGATCTCGACCGGTGCCAATGAAGGTAGGCGAGTCTGATTAAGGTGACGTATAGCAGCGCTGAAGGCTTAATGCAGACAGGATAGATGTGTACACCGACCAGGACTGCTGACTTGGAAGCTTTTATTTATGAGCTATAGCTACTCATGAAGAGCTGACCACAATCGCATCCTCCGAGCTACGGCTTTGCTTCAAGACGAGTGCTTCCTCATCACAAAAACTCACTATTGTTCTTCAGCATTGCAGCTTTTCACCGGCAGAGGTTCCCGTGACGAGGAGAGAAACGTGACGCTACGTTTCTCTAAGACTGACTTTTGCAGCACAAGAAAAACAAATTAGAAAGAACGGGGGGAAAAAACCTTAGCCAGGAAGTATAAAAACAAGGGCTGACATCTTAGCTGGGATTTGTTATCAGTCGAGGAGTTGAGAGATATGACACAGTTGAAACGAATCCCACCTCGTTTTTTAATTCCCATCTGTGTTTACGTCCTAGCGGTACAATTTTTCTGCCGCATGCTGCCGCGTGATATCCACATCATTATCCGTTTTGTAACTTGTCCAGAGTTGCTGCGCAAACAGATGGCACAGGATGCAGGAGGTGCAGTTGTCTGGGTGCCACATAATTTTTTTTTTTTTTCCCGAAAACAAACAAGAAGTTCGCTTTTTCTGCACAACTTGCAGAATTTCTGTCTAGAACACTTTCCACATTTTCTTTGGCTTTTCAGCTTTGAATATTTCTCCTTGAAAGAAAATTTTTATTTTCTTCCTGTTTAAAAATATATATTTTCTCATTTCCCCATTTTATTCTATTAGTATAATTCTATTTGTTTAAATTATATTGGTAGTCAGTCTGTGTGTGTGTGTGTGTGTGTGTGTGTGTGTGTGAGGTACGTGTGTGCATATGTGTGTGTGCATGTGTATGTGCAAGTGTGTGTTATTTGTGTTCATGTCTGCTGATGTGTGTTTGTGTATGTGTGTGAGTGTGTGTGTGTGTGTATGTAGGTGTGTGAGTGTGTCTGGCTGCACTACCATCAGGACTGCTACAAAAACAAACAACGGTGACGTGAACTGCACTAAAACCTCAATTCAGTTCAGTTTTATTTCTATATATAGTTATTGGGAAACATGTTCACTTTCAAAATCTGTTCGGAGTCAAACTGGGGAAAGACTGAACCCAAAGTGCGTAAAGAAGTCAGGGAAAGCTGGAGGAGGATGTGTCATGGTGCTACGGGAAGGTTTTCTGCAGCATGAGCTGGGCCTCTTAAACAGCTACAAGGCAGGTGAAGAGAACCTTCTTCAGCAACGTGCACTTCCTTTGAGAAGTGCAAAACACAATAACAAATCCAAAAACACAAGGAGAATTCAGACAAAGAGAAAAACGGGAGGTATAGTTAGCGAATGGAATTCTTCCCTCTGATTGGACGAGACATCTGTCACTCAGGATATAGAGGAAGTCCAGCAGTAGAAAGTGGATTGGTGTGTGTATGAACACAGCTCTGCTCTTATAGCGCTCCTTACATCCTTCCATACATACCTGGTGTGTTTTTAGAGATCACAAACTAATCTTTACTCCATGATACGCTATCAGTATATCCAACATCACGCCATATGGACGTCCTTCCTCAAAGTAGCGCTGAATGAACTCCATTTTCTTATAAAGATAAATATATATATGTTTGGTATTTTCTTTAAAAGATTTAAAAATGGTTTAAAGGGAAGGCAGAACTCCACACATGTACAAGAAATAAAGGTAGATACACGATTTCCTACTTCCTGTATATCCTGAGTGACAGATGTCTTGTCCAATCAGAGGGAGGAATTCCATTTGCAGACTATACCTACCTTTTCCGCACTGTCTGAATCGCCCTTGCTGTTTTTGGATCGTTATTTGGTTTTGCACTTTTCTGTCATCTTAAATATTCCCTCAACAATTAACTTTCAGTGAAGCTAAACAATATTTAATATTTACTATGTGTGTCACTTAGTTACTAATGTTATAATGCTCCATGTTACCAATTCAAATGAGCCACAAGCACAGCGACTAAACATAAGAAAAACATCCTGCCTTAAAAAGCTAACGACTTTGGAGAACAGAACGCAGAAATTAGACACGTATTAAATTCAAGTGGATTTACAGCGGTGAAAAGTCTCTCCTGGTTAAAATGAATGAACAGATGATGTTCATTTGGACGTCGAACATGCTCCGTTCTCATTAATGCATAGTTATTTTCCCTTTATGGATTTTCTGGAAGATGAAGTGGACTATAATTGGAGGGGAAAAAAAGGTGCATTAATTATGTAGGACAGCGCAAGCTTCGTCTGGGTGAATGATACAGTGGAGCAGAACGGGCTTTAGGTGAGAGCAGGAATCTCTTCCGTCTCTTATTGCCACCATCACATCAATCACGTATCCGGATCATTTCTGTTAGCGTCTGTTGGGTTTCCCCTGTAGAGTCACTTTTCATAGCATAGCACAGCAGAATGGTTAGGTGGTGTCGATGAATTTTCCGTAACAGCCGCTCTGACGGTCGTGCCAGCTGTAATTTCTCATGTGTTTATATTAATATACTCATTTTAATTTGTTATTCTTATCGCTAAATGACAGGGACTTGACTCAGACTTAACAATGAACAGATTAAAACATGCTATTATTTAAGAATGAAGGACGTTTGTATATTCATTACCATGGTGACAGTTTCCATAAGGAGATGTTTATGGAGGAAGATGGAAGGAACCTCCAGGGTCAGTGATCAGTATGTTAACCAGTGAGAGGCTTCAGGATTTCAGGATTCTTTTGTCTAAGAGATGGAAAGCTGTTACAGTGCGAAGTGAGAAGAAGAACTAGCTTTAAGTAATGCTGTGTTCGTAGAAAAGTTACGTGTCATTTCCTGCCCACAACCAGGTTAATTCCCTGCCCCCAACAACCAAGTAAATTCCCCACCCACAACCAGCAAAATTCCCCACCCACAAGCAAGTAAATTTCCTGCCCACACTCAGGTTACTTCCCCACCCTCAATCAAGTAAATTCCCCACCTACATCCAGGTTACTTCCCCACAGTCAATCGAGTAAATTCCCCACCTACAACCAAGTAAATTCCTCACCCCTAACCAGGTTAATTCCTCTCCTATAACCAGGTAAATTCCCCACCCACAACCAACAACCAGGTAAAATCCTCACTCACAAACAAGTAAATTCCCCACCACCAGCCAGGTTAATTTCCTACCCACAACCAGGTTAATTCCTCGATCACAACCAGGTTGATTCCCCACCCACAACCAAGTAAATTCCCCACCCACAACCAAGTAAATTCCCTGCCCACAACCAAGTAAATTCCCCACCCACAACCAATTAATTCTCCACCCACAACCAAGTAAATTTCGCACCACCAGCCAGGTTAATTTCCCACCCACAACCAGGTTAATTTCCTGCTTACAACCAGGTTGATTCCCTGCCCCCAACAACCAAGTAAATTCCCCACCCACAACCAAGTAAATTCCCTGCTCACAACCAGGTTAATTCCCCACCCACAACTAGGTAAATTCCCCAGCTACAACCAAGTAAATTCCTTGCCCCTAACCAGGTTAATTACTCTCCTATAACCAGGTTAATTCCACGCCACCAGCCTTCTAAAGTCCCCGCTCACAAACAGGTTAATTCCCTGCCCCCAACCAAGTAAATTCCCACCCACAACCAGCTAAATTCCCCACATACAGCCATGTTAATTCCCCACCTACAACCGGTAAAAGCAACCAAAATTACTGCCTCACTTCACCACTTATCAGCTTGATAGTAGTCTTCTAAAAGCCCAGCTCCTAGCCTGTTTACAGAGTGAAGTCCCATCGACATGGACACACGCCATGAACAGTGTAATGTGCCACGTCTCTACTTCAGAATTCATTTAAAGCAGAATTGTCTTCAGAGCACTCAATATACACTTAACAGTTACAGTGAATACAAAGTCCATGCTTAAATCCTTAACTCTGACCATACTAATCCCTGTCTTGACAAGTCAGTCATCAGTAATAGTTATCGCCAGTTTTTAATTGGCTACCTTGTTGCTAATCTACTTGCTGTTATTGCTAAACAATTTCAGTTCAGAAGTGAAATGTTCACAACAGTAGGACAGAAGCAGTCGCCACTCAGGCTGGTAAGTTAAAAGTGCACTTAAAGAAGCTTATTATAGGTTTTATGTGCAAAATAACCTTCTTTATTTTCTTTCCACTTTGCATGTTAAAAGTCTCCATGTGGGAAATCCAACTTACAAAGCATCACAAATGCAGCATAGCTCAAGAGTAAGTGTAAGTGTTTATGTTTGAAATCACAATGTGCCTTTGCTGTGGTATAAGAGAAAAAAATAATCAAGTGAAATCTGGTAACAGTATATTCGCTTCAAGTCGCACCAGCCCATCATTGATTTCCAATAACAGCATGTCCTGCTGTGTTTTATTCCTTACTTCAGCCCCACTCCAACCTCAGCTTCTATATGGGTCAAATACGTATTTTAAGTAATAGCCATGAAAGTAAAACCCAGCATTTGAGTGAATTACAGTGCGTATACAGACTGCACCATCTCACAGCCATTTTCCGCAACATTGTCGACTGCAGCAAACTTCTAACATGTTTAAGGAGCAATAAAATGTGTAATACCCGATGAGCGTGATCGTACTGTACCCTCGAGCCCTCTTGGCTCCAAATGAACGCAGCCGTAAAACAGTCATAAAAAAAGACAGTGGCCCCTCAGTGTAACGCAGCAGTAAATACTGTTAAATTACGGGTCAAATTGCAGAAGCTTTAACTATTCAGTGTTATCTCACTTTAGAGTGATTTTGGACGCTGCTGTTTTCTTTTCTAAGAAGTTCTTTAAATAAAGAACTCCAAAAGGAGGCGTGTGAATTACTCCAGTACACCGGCTTTTCTGAAGTTTCCAGATTCAAGCGCTGATTTACTAGCTGTGATGTAATCACCCACAACCAGGTTAATTCTCCGTCCACAACCAAGTTAATTCCCTGTCCACAACCAGGTTATTCCCCCACCCACAACCAAGTAAATTCCCTGCCTACAACCAAGTAAATTCCCTATCCACAACCAGGTTATTCCCCTGCCCACAACCAAGAAAAGTCCCTGCCCACAACCAAGTAAATCACCCACCCACAACCAAGTAAATTTCCTGCCCACAACCAAGTGAATTTCCTGCCCACAACCAAGTGAATTTCCTGCCCACATCGAAGTAAATTCCCCACCCACAACCAAGTAAATTCCCCACCCACAAACAGGTTATTTCCCCGCCTACAACCAGGTTATTTCCCCACCCACAACCAAGTTAATTCCCCTGCCCACAACTGAGTAAATTCCCCGCCAAGAACCATGTTAATTCCCCATCCACAACCAGGTTATTCCCCCACCCACAACCAAGTAAATTTCCCACCCACAGCCAAGTAAATCCCTGCCCACAACCAAGTAAATTTCCCACCCACAGCCAAGTAAATCCCTGCCCACAACCAAGTGAATTTCCCACCCACAACCAAGTAAATCCCTGCCCATAACCAAGTAAAGTCCCTGCCCACAACCAAGTAAATTTCCCACCCACACCAAGTAAATTCCCTGCCTACAACCAGGTTATTTCCCTGCCCACAACCAGGTTAATTCTCTGTCCACAACTAAGTAAATTCCCCACCCACAACCAGGTTACGTCCCCGCCCACAACCAAGTAAATTTCCCACCCACAACCAAGTAAATTCCCTGCCTACAACCAGGTTATTTCCCTGCCCACAACCAGGTTAATTCTCTGTCCACAACTAAGTAAACTCCCCACCCACAACCAGGTTACGTCCCCGCCCACAACCAAGTAAATTCCTGTTGTTTTCTTTTCTAAGAAGTTTAAATAAAGAACTCCAAAAGGAGGCATGTGAATTACTCCAGTACACTGGCTTTTCAGAAGTTTCCAGATTCAAGCGCTGATTTACTAGCGGTGATGTAACGACCCTTTCAATCTTAGGCATCAGAGCTGTAACGTAAAGCTCCCAGGACGCCATTCTGCTCTTTTTAACCTCTCTGAAGTTGCAGAACAAGCATAGAATATCAGATTGGAGAATCTGATAGAAATGGATGTTCATTAAGCTCGTCAGAGTGAGAAGCCCGAAGCCGCGTCAATTAAGTTAAAGCACCTGTCAGTCAACAGTCAATAGTTTCCTTCCATCTGCGCTGCTTTTAATGAAGGGTGTTTAGTAAGTACAAGCCGCTCATATCTGTCCTTCTTTTAAAACACACAGGCAAAAGGAGGAAGTGTAAAAAAAAAAATCACGTCAATCATAAGCACCATGCTTGAAAGACACCGCGTGAAATACCCTCAAGGATGTTGTCGTGTGACGGTTTACAAAAAAAAAAAGTAGGCAGCTGCTAACAAAACGTATTGAGAGTCCGCTCAGGCTGAGTGAGAGGGAGATCATGGCCCCTGTTGCGTGTCAGAGAAAGGGCACGTGAATGTTCCGGACCTTTGCTGATTTCCAAATGGCAGTCATGACCTTTACGCCGTGTTAAAACAAACAAGAGACGGGGTAATAGGATGGGTTGAAATGAGGGAGGAACCCTGACATGTGCTTTAGGAGCAGATGGCTGATATGAATGTCTACATGTCATTTTCGATGTAAAGGAGACAGCAGTTTGATCAGGGATCCCATTCGAACATGAGCCTGACACGTAGCCTACAAATAAAAATGTCTTTTCTTTTCTTTTTTTTTTTTTGTGACAGAAGTAGGTTTCTGATTGCAGTGGGAATTTTGAGAATGACAATTTCTCATAGGTAGGACCCTTGATACGCAATCTTATTATTATTATTTTTTTTGCTACAGACCTGTCTGACAATCTCAGATATTGGACATGTCTTTGTTATGGATAGCGGCGCTCCTTCATGCAGTCGTTTGAACTAAAAGAATTCAAGACGATGGATTTATTCGATTGAAGTCAATGGATGTCAGTGTTTGAAGAGAAATGCACAGAAACACTTTGACTTATTCGCAGTGAAAAGAGGTTGATTGATAGATGCTGATGTATATTGATGTAGTAGTAAAAAATCAACTTGATTTAGCATGAAAACTCACAAAGCGATTTAATTAATAGTCTTCAGCGGTACTCGGGACGTGTTTGCCGACGGATTTGACCCACTGACTCTACCGGCTAATTAATCCGTCTCTTTTCCCGCCCACCGTGTCCAAAAACCACTCCTTTAAGAACGCTAGGTAATTCCCTGGCTGTGCCATCTTCTCCTAAAACAGCATTCATAGCACTGTGACAGCTGTGTAACGATTCATTACTGTTCACCGCACATTACTTCTGCCAGTAATGAGATTGCATTAAGTGAAGAGAGGAGCAGGTTCCCTCCGAGCGCCGAGAATTTCCATTCACACTCTTCCCTCCACACACTGTCACATTCTCTAGTGCACCTGACTTTGATCAGACTCTCTATGAAGACACGATCACCGATCGTCCCGAGTTGTGAATTATTTCCTTTGATATTAGCGTCCGTGAGGATCAGATAGATGTTATATAAAGTTCTCCGGACTTCTTCCGGTGGACGGCGGGAACCGGTCGTCTTCTTCTCTCCCGTGCAGAGTCCGTCTCATACTAATTCATTACGCGAGGGATAAAAGGCAATAAGGTGTGCTGAAAATAAACCACATCATGGTGGCTGAGGACAGACAGGAAGTGAAGCTCATACTATTCAAAGTGTTCGCTTTCTTTTATATCACAGCGGATTGTCAATGCGAACAACAGGCTTCGTCGATTAAGATGGATTTATTCAGAAATCATTAGTCGGAGTGTTTAGACAAGAAATATGGTATTCATTAAAATCCTGTCAGTTGAGGAAAAAAACAACAAAAAAACGTTCTCGTGCTCCTTAATTTACACATAAGACGATTAACTAATGCAGATCTTCACTTAATTGTTTGAATTCACTCAATCAGAAACACTTTTATTTATGGAATATACTGTTTGAGCTTAACCCTTTTTACCCGTAAGCTGGTGGAATGGAAGTCAACTGTTCTGATATCTTCAATCAGTATAAACAAATCAATTATTTTATGGCCAGAAGTCTGATATAAAATGAGTCAGGACGCTGTTGGCTTTCAGTGCGAGATGTTTTCCCCTCATGTGAACATCTTCACATTTAGATGATTATGAATAAGCACTCAGGGCGTCTCAGAGAGCAGAAATATCACAATTTAAAAAAAAAAAAAGAAAGAAAGAAAGAAAAGAAAAAACACAATTTTTATGGCACATTTCTGTAATCATATGGTGCCGGGGAGGCTGGATAAAAACTTGTGAAAAAGTTCCTTAAATCCCTGAGTGTTTACTCTCAAATGAGATATTCATCAACACTGTGGAGTGTAACATGACAGAAATTCAGTGCTCAACACATGGACACAACAAAACAGGTCTCTAGTATTATTTTGTTATTTTATCGGCTTTTAATAATAATTTATTTTATCAATTAATTCAATTTAGAAAAAAGTTTTAAATTGCTTATTTTTTCTACATTTACAGTAACAGCCTTTAGCCAAAGTGACTTAACAGAAGTGATTTGGAGTCTATCAAATAGGTCGGAGATTAAAAGTCATTTTAAATCATTAATAAAGAAAGTGACAAAAAAGAACAGCAATTAAGTGTAAAATTATTTTTTTTTATTATTATTTTTGAATGTTTTATTTTATTTCTATTATTCATTTATTCATTTATTTATTTATTCAATATTTATAATTTATTTATTCATTTATTTTTTATTTTATTTTATAATTAATTATTTATATTAGTTATAAATGGATGGTCGTCCTGTAAACAAATCCCTACTCCGACAAAATTCTTTTTAGGATTTATCTTATTCTTCTGCTAATGTTATATTATTAGTTTCATGTATTATGGTATAGAAGTCAGTCAAAATAACTTCCACTTCAGTTTTTCAGCCTTTACTCTCATCATTTTTTTTTTCCTCAAGTCAATATCACTTCTACTTCTCTCTTTCAGGCTTTACTCTAGGGTTATTTCATTCTCCCAGCTGTCTTTGCACACTGATGATGTTTTGTGTATGCTAATGAGTCGTACCAGGATCACACTTCGCTGGTTAGCGATGATTAACATGCAGAAAATCTGTCTTTTTGAAACTAGTTTTGTTCAGTTTGGCTTACTCAAACATTTATACAGCTTCAGGAAAAGACTGATAAATGAAGCCTGGTGTTTTTATTTAATTTATTATTTATTATTTATTTATTTTATTTAAGAACAACATATATGATTTATACATTTACATACTCTCTGTTTTTTTCTCCCTCTTGAGAAAATACAGCTTGTCACGTTAAAAAGAAAACCACGACCTATTTTCTTTCTGAGTTATTTGGTGAAACTGCGATGTTGAACTGGTGTAGGCGGAGTCTGCACTCTGATTGGCTGATGTTCTATATGTGAATGCTGTAACATAGTAGATGTAAGATATCACTGGATTAAATGTTCATAGCAACAGATTTTTTAAGGTTACTCCAGAGATTTGTTTCAAGAGGAAAGTGCTGAGTAAAAGTGACACACTCATGAATTTTATTATAAACCATTATTCAGTGCGAAAAAAAAAAAAAAAAAATCCACACAGGTCACAGCCACAAATGAGCAGCAGATTTTTTTCCCCCAAAGCGTGACTCTTACAAACCACTGAGCAAAAACTAAAGGCAGTCAGCAATACAATAAAATTCAAAACTAGCCGCTGATATTTTCATCGAAACGCAATCCCCCAGAGACGCTAGCAAAGTGCAGCTTTGTATCTAGCTCTGAAACTAACGCCAGCTGTCTTTTGTTTGTTTTGCTTGGTATCCATTTTAAAACTTTCCAACAGCTCCCTTAACTTCTTGTTAAATGACTTCTTACACCAAGCGCCTCACCTCCAGCGCTAGAGCCCTACAGCTCTTCACAGTTGCAAGCTTATTCAGATCCCAGCACTCCACAACATCTTGATAATGAGCTGAGCAGCGCTTCATGAGCTGGATCCAGTGTGTTGGATGCAAAGAAAAACTTCTCTTCTTTGTGAGGCAGAACTGGAGCTGAGCATCCCTGCTGACCTTTCCAATTGTTTTTTTTTCTTTTTCTTTTTTTTCGAATGATTTAATTAATGTAATGAGTGCTAATCCATTACTAAAGGCTTAGAAGTCATATATAAACAGTAATGTGATTCCTAATTCAATAAAATTGCAGAACATTTACTTAGCCAGGACACAAATGTATTCATCAATTATAATATAACACATAAAACAGTTCTAATAGGACAGTTTCTTTTTAAAGATCAGCCAGAACCTCACGGAGATGATATTCTATCTTCCTGGAATTACTAGCACCATCTTCACTCAATTCCAATCTCTATCACTGACCTCAGTCCATTTCCATATATGCTACCACCACCTCCACCCTATTCTACTTTTCCACAACACTGCTCGTGCGCCATTCCTATATAGCTCATTACCACCTCCATCCTATTCCAATGTGCCCTAACACAATCCTTACCTCGTTTCCATTAAACCCAACACCACCTCCACACTATTCCACTGTTCCCCAACACTGCCCATGCTCCATTCCCATGTAACTGAACACCAACTCCACCCTATTCTAGTGTTCCTGAAAAACAAATTCACCCCATTACCATTTTAATCTACCACTATCCCCACCCTATTCCAGTGTTCCCCCATCACCATTGTCACCCCTTTTTCATGTAACCTCATGTTTCATGTAATCACCATCTTTACCCTATTCCATTATTCCTCAACACTATCCTTTCCCCTTTTCCATGTAACCTAACACCACTCCACCCTTTCCAATTATTCTTAACACTATCCTTGCCCCTTTTCCATATAACCTATCACCATTTCCATCCTTTCCCATCGTTCCTCAACACCATCCTTGCTCCTTTTCCATGTAACCTTACACCACTCCACCCATTCCCATTATTCGTTAACACTATCCTTGCCTCTGTTCCATGTAACCAAACACCACTCCACCCATTCCCATTATTCCTCAACACTATCCCTGCCTCTGTTCCATGTAACCTTACACCACTCCACCCATTCCCATTATTCATCAACACTATCCTTGCCTCTGTTCCATGTAACGAAACACCACTCCACCCATTCCCATTATTCGTTAACACTATCCCTGCCTCTGTTCCATGTAACCAAACACCACTCCACCCATTCCCATTATTCCTCAACACTATCCCTGCCTCTGTTCCATGTAACCTAACACCACTCCACCCATTCCCATTATTCCTCAACACTATCCCTGCCTCTGTTCCATGTAACCTAACACCACTCCACCCATTCCCATTATTCCTCAACATTATCCTTGCCTCTGTTCCATGTAACCATACCCATCACTGTTCCCTAACAATGACCTCACTCATTTCCATGTTCCATGTTCTAACACCATCCCCACCCTCTTCCAGTGCTCCCCAATACCATGCACACTCCATTCCCGTGTTCCCTAACATCACCACAATCTTACTTTTAACATAAACCATTTTTCAAAACTAAAATAGCTAGCACATTATATACTTATTTCCCCTAACATCATATCAAGCTTTATTCAACATCATACTGATACTGAGTGTTTTTTTGTGCATATATATAAGTCCTCTCTGCACCCAGACCCATTTTTCTAAAAAAAAAAATATATATATATTTTAGACAGATCCTGCCATGTCCTGTAAATATGCCTGGCATGTCTGACCAGCATGTCTAATACTGGTGGCAAACCATTTTTTTTAGCTAGATTTTTAAAATAGGTATCTTGGTTGATTTTACAATAAATCCAGACAGCTGAAGTGATATCTGTAAATATTGGATTCTTTATGCTTCAAGATGTAAACTTCCATATAGTATGAAAAAGAAGAAGCCTTTATTTTAGTCACATATACATTACAGCACAGTGAAATTGGTACTTCGTATATATCCCAGCTTTGGAGGATGGGGTCAGAGCACAGGGTCAGCCATGATGCAGCGCCCCTGGAGCAGAGAGGGTTAACGGTCTTGCTCAGGGGACCAACGGTGACAGCTTTGCCATGGAGACAATACATCACAGATATATATTTTAAGAAATAAAACATACCTACAGTTTCAGCAGGAAAAAGCTGAGCTTGTGTTTTGCATTATATTAAACAGACAATAGGGATTCACCAGGCTAATAGAAAATATATATGTTCTAACTGACCCTTAGTTTTTTCTTCTCTCTGAAGTAATTATGCTAAGCATACTGCAGAAGGCAACGCGGTCCCAGCATGATCCTCGCTCAAGGCAACGAGTCTCTGCAACGTTCATCTTGTTAATTTCACTTTCTTGTGACAAGCCGGCACTCAGATGGGCCTGGGAGTTAATGAATGCTGGAGAAAGGTTAAACCAACAGGAGGAGCCAACCCTGCAGTGTAATAATCTCCCTGATTGTTGCAGAGCAAAACCGAAGGCTTTCATCTTTATAGTATTGCTCAATCAATCCGCTGATGAATTGGGGCTAGAGTTTGCTTCATACTGCCAAAAAAGCTGAATAAGGCCAGGGACTAGCATCATTATACTGATTGAGTTTACAGCGCTTGATCAGGGTTGGAACTGCATTAATAGGGCTGGACCTCAAGAATTCTAAATGCTTTGATGTTCTCAAATGCTCAAATGTGTGATGACTGCTGTTCACAGCCACCTTGCCAGAAGCCTGATTCTGAATGTTCATTTATTGGGACAGCCACTTTACTTATAAACTACATATTGAACGTCAAATATCGTATGATGCAGAAGATGTGTCGATTTCTCAAATCTGACTGAAGAGAAGGTGTTGATTCATTCTGTATATCAGGAGATTGGACTGTAGTGGCATCAAGAATAGATTGGCTAACCAATCCCAGGCTTATACTTTATTACTCTGCTGGTTTCTATGCTGTTGTTGTTTTTTCGGCTGCTCCCTCGTCGGGGTCGCCACAACAGAACATTTGGTCCGCATATTTTCAACTTGGCACAGGTACACCAGATACCTCTTCCTGACGCAACCCTCCCATTTAATCCGGGCTTGGGATCGGCACTGAGAGTTAACCCTTCGGTGGCTGGCTTAGCTCCCTGCACAGGAATCGAACCCGGGCCCCGGCAATAAGAGTGCGGGACCCTGCCATTAGACCACCAGGATGGCACTCTGTTGTTTTCTATAGTAATTTTCTCTAAGACTAATGAACAGATTACATTTTTAGAACAAAGACAAATTAATCTGTTTATGGAATGAGTCTCCAGTTTTAGCCCTTTGTAACAGCAGGTTTCTTCGCATCATTATAATCATAGCGCATCAGCATCTCCGGACATGTTTTATTATCGAGCGCTGTATCTACTGAGTACGTACTAAATGGATTTGGGCATTCGAATAATATTATCACATCACTCCAAAGAGCTTTTCACTTTTTTCCACACAATTCCCCCATCGTTTTTTTTTTTGGTTCTCTAGCATGTTCGGTATGTTCAGTTGTTAGAAATGATTGCAGAACACATGTAATTTAGAATTCTCATTGATCTCCATGTCAGTGCATCACACCACCAGGGCTGCTCATGTCTGGCAGATATGCTGTTGTACTACACCTCAGCTCTTAACTACATTCAGCTATCACCTGCATTTTCTCTGCTTAATACTATCTTACCTAGCTAGCTGGGCTTTACTATTACATTAATAGGCAAAAAAGACAGGTGTGTAGGGTGACATGTAGAGTATCCAAGCTTCTTATATTTTGAACTACAAACTGAGACTGGGAGGAAGTATCTAGTATCTGAGAGCCCAGGTTAGATTTATCCAATTCTTTATGGGGCCCACACAATGGAGCACTGTTACACAGATCTCATAAGAAGCTTGAATGAATAACGAATTCTGAGCGACTATGAATAGGGCGGAAGATTTTTTCTTTCTGCTGTCTGAAACATGGGAGTACAATCAAACAAGCAGAAAAAAATGAAATATAAGGCAATTTTCATAAGTTTTATTCATTCTCCCAGGCTACAGTGTTGGAGTGATCAATTTTTCTTGAATGAAATGATTTTCCCTCTGTGGAATCCTCTGCGGAATTTTACTGGTTGTAAGAATCAGAATCTATCTATCTATCTATCTATCTATCTATCTATCTATCTAT
This sequence comes from Hemibagrus wyckioides, assembly GCF_019097595.1. NCBI lineage: Eukaryota > Metazoa > Chordata > Actinopteri > Siluriformes > Bagridae > Hemibagrus > Hemibagrus wyckioides. Next base: position 22,526,641 of record NC_080726.1, read on the forward strand.
CTATCTATCTATCTATCTATCTATCTATCTATCTATCTGTCTGTCTGTCTGTCTGTCTGTCTGTCTCTGTCTGCCTGCCTGCCTATCTATCTATCTATCTATCTATCTATCTATCTATCTATCTATCTATCTATCTATCTATCTATCTATCTATCTATATCTATATGTACCATTACAAGAATGAATACTGTTAGATCGGAAAAGAAATAGATAGAAGATCCATTCAGTTCATTTCATTCCCAGTGAAACCACTAGACTCCTTCTGATTCCCATCAGAGCACATGCTTAAAAAAAGACTCTACTGTACGATGTACTGAACTCATATAGAAATATCATTACAGCCATTACAGAAACCCAGAATTGTCTAGTTTGGTTTCTCTTTACGTTCACCTGTAATCTAACTATAATTTCTACCACAGGGCTGTTGAATTCTCTAATCTGATTGGTTGGAATGTGTAGATTAATTTTCTGCCAGCATGCTTATGACAGTCGCTCCAGCTGTAATTCATACGATAGGTTAATATTAATGTGCCCCTTCTAATGTGTTATCATTTCTATAGTGTGTGTGTGCGTGTGTGTGTGTGTGTATATGTGTATGTGTGTGTGTGAAGGAGAACTCTGGAGGCAATTTTGACTGAGCTTTGGGTTTGATTTATTTTTCTTCCTCTTTTATCTAATGTCTAAAAACCAACAGACCAAACAGTTCAATGCTTGTCTCACATTCAAATTCAATGTGTGTGTGTGTGTGTGTGTGTGTGTGTGTTTCGTCTCAGCTCCACTAGTTCCATCTCCCTCTAATTCACAGCTGCAAGAAAAAACATCCACATAAGAAGAACGCTGGTAATAGCACACAAGTGAGAACAGTCACTCATTACCTGCTCGTTCTTTGTCCATCCACAGCCGACGCTTGACCACGCCCCCTCCACAACAAACACCTAATTCACACTGACTTGTACACCAGTGCACAATGCAAGCCTAATAATACCCTCATTTCTAATTTCACAATCGGTTTAACGGTAAAGCTGTCTATAAGGAGACGTTTGTTTAGTATTTATGGGCGGAGCTTCGTGTGTGTCAGCGCTTTGTAAATGTCTTTGTAAAGGGAAAACGTGTAGCTTTTTTTGTGGAGGGAGCAAAACAGAGCAGCTGATCAAAACCAGCCTGTTTATAGCATCTGTAATATAACTTACATAACTGTAATGTATAATATTCTTACATAACTATGCTCTATAACTGCAACAGAGGGGTTATGTAAGTACACATTTTAACGTCTAACGTTGTGTTGGAACATGCGTAACCGAACATGTCAGGGGGATTCAAATTAAGATGTTTGTATTATTTATATATGAAAGGAACTTTTAATCGAAGTGGATAGAAGATGATATTTAGTCAGTCATAAAGAGTTGGAAAACTTGAAGTTCATAGTAACGACGCTTCTCGTTTGACACGTGAGAGTGCAGCTCTAATCATCGTGTAACAACACAGACTTTCTTTGTAAACCAATTTTTATTGATTGGAATGATTTTTCCTCTGCAGAATTGTGCTGCAAGTAAAGACTAAGAATCTATCTATCTATGTCTGTCTGTCTGTCTGTCTGCCTGTCTATCTATCTATCTATCTATCTATCTATCTATCTATCTATCTATCTATCTATCTATCTATCTATCTATAGCTATATTTTTATCTATATCTATATCTATATGGACCATTACAAGTAGGAATACTGCTAGATAGGAAAAGAAATAGATACAAGATCCATTAGATTCATTTCATTCTCACTGAAACCACTAGACTAGCTAAATCGAGTAGGACACAGATTGCTGATTGTACTTTTTTAAAAGTTTGAAGTCATTTTATACAATGATTTTAAAAAAATAATAATAATCAAGACTACATAAGATGAAAAAGGTTTGCCCTGTTTAAAGGTCAAAGCGAGCGGTTCTGTTTCTTCCTCCAACTTCTTCTTCAGCAAAGTAAAGTTTTCAGGACTGGACCGGTTCCTCCCAGGACGTCATCCGTTGGCTGAAAATCGTCCTCTGCCTCTCAGCGTGCCATGATGGATTACGGCATTGTTATTCAGCATTTCTCCGAGCGCACACCTCTGCCAAAAGCAAGTCTCCTCCGATGTCTATTGTTCTCCGTTCTCAGCGAGAGTCACCTCTGCGCTATTGAAATAAATGAGAGATAAGAAAATTGAGACATTAATTAGGAGCTTTCGTTCTTGGCAAAATCATACCAAGAAATGTGTGTAGTAGGCATCCATCATGACGAGGTCAGCAAACAAGGGTCACATGAGATAAATGATACTCCAAGGCGGCTTTTTATAGAAGCTTTGACTAATCACGAATGACGGACGCAGCCGTAGACGTTCGCTCCGATGAGCGTTTTTTTTGTTTCAAGAGAAAGACGGCTGTCTGATTTTTTTTTTATCAGACAGAATTCAGTGATTGTCTCTCTGCTGAAATATGAATGCTTACTGTCAGAAGTCTGTTTCAATAAACTATTGGCGCCTGCTGTCTCTGGCCCTGTTTGTAGCTGTTGCCTGATTAAGGCAAAACACGACAGGTAGTTTTGGAAACGTCAATCATTTGGCAGATTTTTTTAGATAACCTGAATCTATAATGCGTCTTCGCTTAAAATGTAGGAATAAAAAATAACAAAATCCATCAGGTTGTTTTTTTTTTCACTCACAACCACCTAATAATTGGAAACAGCATCATTTAATGGAAGCTTAAGCCCCGCCCACTCCTGCTCTCTCACACTGACTACCATGGAAGTCACATTGTGAATTTTAAAATCATTTCCTTGTAATATTCTAAAAATATTTTTATATTTCTTTTCAAGGCACACCTTCCCACAGATGGATATTTCTGAAAATTGATTATTGTTGAATTTATGTCTGATTTTCTACTGAAAATGGTTTACAATTTTTTCTCATTCGTAGTGATTTATAGATTAAACAACACAAAAACAATTTTCCATAAAAGTTTTCTAGAAAATAATGACTTAAAGTACAGTAAAGTAAATATTTTGATTTAAACATTTACTCTATTAACCTAGATATTGGCAAAGGTTTTGGGACACCCCTCCAAATCATTAAACTCAGGTGTTGTTTTTCAGGGGTTGGGTTCGGCCCCTTAGTTCCAGTGAAAGGAACTCTTAATGCTTCAGCTTCATACCAAGACATTTTGGACAATTTCATGCTCCCAGCTTTTTGGGAACAGTTTGGGGATGACCCCTTCCTGTTCCAACATGACTGCACACCAGTGCACAAAGCAAGGTCCATAAAGACATGGATGAGTGAGTTTGGTGTGGAGGAACTTGACTTGAGTCCTGACCTCAACCTGATAGAACACCTTTGGGATGAATTAGAGCGGAGACTGACCTTCTCGTCCAACATCAGTGCCTGACCTCACAAATGCGCTTCTAGAGGAATGGTAGAAAATTCCCATAAACACATTCCTAAACCTTGTGGAAAGCCTTCCCAGAAGCGTTGAAGCTGTTATAGCTGCAAAGGGCGGGACAACTCCATATTACATTCATGTGCATGTAAAGGCAGATGACCCAAAACTTTTGGCAATATAGTGTAGTTTATGTGTATTTAATTACATGATTGGATTTTGATGAATAAATGTGAAAATCTATTTTTTGAAAAAGTTCAGTATCAATTGAAAAAGTCTGAGTGCAATGATATTTATTGTTTTTAAAAAATGACTCACTGTAATGTTTTTCCTGTGACGAGTGATTGTGACACGTTTTCGTGCATTATATTCATTTAGTTATGAAAAAATAAGGTTTTATTTAAGCAAATGCGCCGTGAAGACATTTATTCATCTTCAGACAGCACTTTATTTTTTATCCCACTTGATCTCGAGAAATAAAGCCCATGATCGAACTGCGGACCCTGTTGGCGTGAGGCGTCACGCTACCGCAGCAGGTAAACGTCTCCACCTGTGAAGACATGCAGAGTTTAATTTCCCAATTTTTAAATTGCTCTCCATGTCATCACCATAAATTTGCATTCATCTTTCCGATAAATGACCCGTGTACACTCTGTACAGTCTGTTAGATATGTAAAACAAGATGATGTCTCGGGAATGATGCGGAAAGCACTCGTTCTTTTCTTTCTGTATATTCCAGACATCCGATCGGAACACTTGTCCGCCCAGCCAATTACACGGCGATCGTTCCTCGTTTAAGCAATTACAGTTCACAATGCAGTCTCAAAGGTAGCTGGAAATAATGGCATGCGACAAACAGGCTTATCTCGCAGCTGTTGCGTAGCCATTTCAAAAGGCTGGAGCAGAGAGAGGAAGCGCAATCTATCCTGCTGATCGTAGGCTATGTCGCAGGAGCTGTCTAATGAAGGGCTGCCGTGCCAGGCGGCAAGACACATGGAGCTCAGTGGGGTAGTTTTGAGGCTTCATACCACAAAATCATCCATTTGCTAGGATTTCATGGAATTCTTCTATTATAGGCCAAGTTTGGGCCAGCGGATTATAATTAGGGTAAACAACATCAACGCAGCATGAAACAAGAAAAACAGGAGTGTTGATATCCTTCCGCTTGGATTCTATATTATAGACTAAATCAACAGCGGTATTTGCCGAGGATCACACAGGATTGCGTCCGCCAGATTAGACGTCTGTTTGTTGATTTGGATGGCTTCTGTCAGCGTTTGGCGATCACGACTACATTACTTTGTAGCACTGGAGTGCCAGGAAGTTATGAAAAAGACGCTATGTGAATAATCAAAGCTCCCATATTATGTCATTATCGCGCATTGTGTGATGCATGACAGTAGCGAAGAAGATTTCTCAGGGAAATGATGTATATAATGACGTGCCAGGGCTCACACGAGGGGCGATTTATGATATACACGGGTAATTTATAACAGGTCTCTAAATAAATAAATAAATAAATAAATAACACACACAGTCCACACAGTCTATCCTTCACTTTGATTACATGCTGAGCAATCTATTGGTCTTCCACGGATCTGGAAAGCGTCAAGGTGCTCGGCTGGAGAGGTCATTCAGAACGTTGATCATTGCTGGGGTTTGAAGGACACTACCACTTTTGCAGTGTGTGTGTGTGTGTGTTGGAGTGAGAAGCAGCAGGCTTGCATGTCTTTTTCAGCTGGGATGCTGATATGTCAGAGAGCTGGCAGGAGTGACAAGTCTGTCTCACAGGAGTCTGTTCACAAGAGCTTGCTGTACATTTTTTTATAGTCGCAACTCACAGCAGAATGCCGGTGATTCCTCAATCTCTATGTGTGTGTGTTTGTGTGTGTGTGTGTAAGGTAAAGACTCTATAGTGCATCAAAGAAGAAGTCAATGAGCCTTCACATTCCATTCATGGCTAAATTATATTGCCTGATACCTCGCCTACTTTTGCTTCGATGTTCTATAAAAATGCTGAAGAAATTCAGACTGGCTTTCTTAAGTTTGCCCTTGATGTGTAGACCGTCCTGTAAGTAACAGTTTTGTTTGTTTGTCTTTCGTTTTGTTTTATCTGACACTTTATCAAAAGCTACTGCTGGTTTATTCAGTTGTTTCTGCATAAGCTAACTCTCTTTGGATGATAAAATTTTTTTTTTTTTTTAAAAATCCTAAGGGATGGTACAAAAGAAGAGAGATCAGAGGTAGAAAAAAATTTTTTTTGGCAGACTGTAACCATAGCGATTGTTTTATTTTTGTTTAGTTCGTAGTCATATGCTATTTTTTTTTGTGCAAGCTTGTTCGCTCTGTGCACTTAAATGATAGGCTTAGGGAACACAAAGTAAAATGAATTCCTTCCAGGTTATAATTTAGCCAACACAGAGACCAACCGCCACCTCCATCGTCCACGGAGCTGGGTTTACACGAACCTGCAAGTTTGACACTTTTGCCCGGGGCACGACGCTTTTGTTTCTCTGCAGGCGTCTCTGTATGTCACTTAGCTTATCAAAGTTGTGACTCCGGATTTTTGCCTGAAGACATTTAAATCTCTCTTTTTAAAGGTCAGGAACTAAATTATTCTGCCAAAGGGAAGAAATGTGCAGGTCTAGCAAGTCCAACCCAGTTATGGAAATTTCTTCCTGGTGGCATGCCTCAGGGAGAGACTTTGTGTATGTTTGAAAAGTGATTTCGCATGCAGGGCAGCGAGTACTAACCTCATCTTTGCTTTCATACTCCTCTCAGGATTTTAATAGCCAAATCGTCTGTAAAACCGAAGAACAAAAAATGATCATTCTTTCACCGTCAATGTTTGTTAAGATGTTTCTTTGGTCATAGGTGAGGTGAGGTTTCTCCAGAGTAGTTCCTCTCTCCGGTCAAAGCTTTTCGGATGAATGTTTTTCACATTACGCTAAAATCCTGGCTTGAACTTCAGTGCCTCCTTCAACTTTTTTGAAGCACAACAGTCACTGCAACCCACGGGAGTGCTCAGTGCAGTTTCTCATGCTTTGAAGTACAGTAACAAAATATGACTTTTAAAAGATAGAAGGCCAGAGAGAGAGAGATTTGCTGCAATGATTGCATCTTCAATACACCTCAATACACTCTGAACACATTATTAGGAACATCAGTACACCTGATTATTAATCCAATCAGACAAACATATAGCAGCACCAGAATCATGTTGGAGACATAGGCATTGCTGTTGGTGCCAGGTGCTGTTGGTGGACTGTTTTGAACTATATTTTGAAAACTGCTGCTCACCTGGGATTTTCACAAACAGTCTCTAGGGTTTACACAGTCTGTTGAGAAAAAAAAACAAAAAAACCCTGAGCGGTAGTCCTGCATGTGAAAACACCTCGCTGAGAGAGGTCAGAACAGAACGACCAGGAGCTGACAGGAGGCTGTGCTAACTCAAATAACCACCTTATCTCTGTTCGCAACTGAAGCTCGACTACACCCCTGCTGCCTACCATACCTTCACTGCCCGGCTCAGGCTGGGAGCCATCTGGCCTACGATAGCACCACCGTACCATAATAGCCAGTCAGAACCAGGCAGCAGCCGTTGCTATGTTATCGATTTAGGCATGCACCTGCCTATGGTCCAGGTGGAAGCTAAGATATTGTCCTTCCACCCATCCAACACTTCTCTGAGTTTGCTGTGAGTCCTGTCTGAATCCCAGGACAGCCCTCAAATGCATCTCCGATGTGGCACATGCATTTTGTGGGCAGTATTCAGTCCTGAGACTGTTGCTGGGGCTCCAGACAAACCAAACAGAAAGGTGACAAATTGGTTTAATCCAACCAGAGTGGAAAATGCATTATTTTCCTTGAGAAATTGGAGTCCAGGGAACCTGCCAATATCCCTTGGTTAATTCCAGTGTTGAATAAAAACGAGCTGTGCCTAATCGACCGAGCAGTTCATCAATTCGTGGCATTGGGTATGCTTCAAATTTAGACACCGTGTTGACTTTTCTAAAGTCCAACCCTACGACCACTCAGCTGCTCCAATCACTTCAGGCCTCTTAAGTTACCTCCATAATTAGCTTAGGTTTGAGTTCATCCCAAACGTTTTGTTCCAGTAACCAGTATGGGTGGATGCATAGATTGGAAAATTCCACTCGCAACTTGGTGACTTATGTTTCCTTGGACTGCAAGATGTGGTCCCACAGGGTACCGGGATAAATTGGGATGCATTTATTACCTTACTTACCTCTGGTCCCAGCTCCTCCTCTAGAGAACAACCATCAGAGCCACAGAAACTGCCTCTCTCCATGGTTCCAGGAAATTGAGGAGGTATATTTGACATGTATGGCCTCTATCCATCTATTCACCTGATCTCATAGCTGACTCGCCATGTGATCTCAAAGGGCCCCTGCCATTTTGCGAGTAATTTAGAGCTTGACTTGGGTGGTAAAATGAGTACCTTATCTCCCGGTGTAAATTCCCATAGCTGAGTACCCCAGTCATACCATCATGAGTCAAGCAAATGGAATTGCTTCAGTACCTCTGTGTTGTGTTCCATGTGCTGCTCTTGCACTGTGGCTGAAGGCATCTAGATCACCTATGGAGGCCAATTTGACGAGTGTCAGTGTGTGGCAGAGGACACTGCTAGAGATATGATGGGCTGCAGCAACTTCTGAAAAGTTCCTGTGCAAGGACTTTGAAGCATCACTGCAGCTGGTTGCACAGGTCAAGATGTACTTGATTCTGGCTTTAGTGGAAGCTGGCAAGGGAGTATACAACTTCACCAAGTGGGGAGGTTTCAAAGGCGTCTGAGTATTCCAAGATCCCAGGTGTAAGGGTGCAGAGGAAGAACTGGGAGACAACCAGGATCTCCAGGCCAGAGTTTATTCGCACTTTTGCCAACTTAATTCAATGAAAAAGGGGCCATCACTAACTCAAAGCTTTCACCCACATCCAAATAGACAGTAACTCAAGCTCAGGGTGGAACCAGGGATCCAGCAATCTTTGTTGTGCAGTTGATTATTTGTGATTTTTCAGTTATTTTCAGCTGTGATAATAACACATTGATGAATCTCCTCAGTCTTGCAATATTATCTGTTGAACCAGATCTAATAAGAAATCTCTACAAAATTGAGCAATGTGGTTGCATCTTGTGCAGTTGCGTTCGAAGTCTTGCATCTGACTCAAAAGCTTTTATTCAAATGAGGCTTTGTGAATTTTTATGTATTTTTACATAAAAAAATATATGTCTGGTTAGTCAATGCATTTAAATTTTTTGCTTTTATACTTTTTAAAATACAGACCGGTTTTCTATAAAAACCTCCTTCATATAAAATTATTCTGCTTTTAAAAAGTGAGCACCACATCATCCATCTTAAAGGTAAAACTGTAGGTCATTATAGGACTCCGTCTCCAAGTGTCATCTTTATCAAACGCTTTCCCACAGCTCTTTGTAGTGAAAGTCTGGGTAAAAAAAAAAATAAAAAAGAGGTTTCCATCCACAAAGCCTTGTTCATGATGAATTAATAATCAGGCAGACTAATGGCATGCAGAATGTAAAATGTTTTGAGTCTCGTTGCAATTTTCTATTCGTTTTAGAAGCTCACTCTTAATTGTGCCTTGCAGTCAGAGGACTGGATATGGTGCTTCACATCTGAAGTAATCCCTTCTGAACATTTCCGCTTGTCAAGATCCTGCCATCACAAGATTTCTGGGTTTACTCAGTGTTTTGGTATAGAGGCGGAAAAATCTGATGGATTTGGAAATTTGGAAATAGATACAGTTATGAGGGTTTTATATTAAATGATTTTACCTGTATGGGTAACAGAAACAGAGAAACTTTAAACGGCATAATTATAGCGATGACCTTATTGGTTTATAAATTATAAATATATTACATTTTATTTAGTATAATAATGTTTTAGGCCACCATGAGCAACCAAAACAATACACTTTGCCATATTCCATAAGTCTTTGGAGCTCTACTGGAATGATGAACACCGTACCTTTAAAATATTTTCCCCCAGTTGGAGTTTTGATGATTATGGAGAGCGTTAAATCATTGTTCGTAGTTCTGCTCACTGTAATGGCCACAGCATACGATTTATGCCGTTTTTAATCTTCTCAAATAATACAGTGATTCCTCGAGCCCTGTGGATGGGGGTGGGGTCAGCCTTGAAGAGACCACTCCCATCAGTCAGAATAAGATAGGATTGATTTGCAGTAATGTTGCTGCAACACAATGCTTCTATAGCAACAGGATTCTTGGTTTTTTTTTCCTGTAATCTGTCATGACTGTATGCATGTCTATACATTTATCATGCTGAAAATTATTTAAAAACTCCAGTATATACACTACCAGTCAAAGGTTTGGACACATCTTCTAATTCCATGGTCTTTCCTGATGTTTATTTCTTTCTACATTGTAAAACAATGCTGAAGGCGGCCGAAATACACAATAATCTCGTTTGAACAGTTGATATTGAGATATGTCTGCTACTGATGCTCTGTAAAGCCTTCATAACGCCTCTAATCTGAGGTGCTGTTAATTGGTGATTTCTGAGGCTGGTAACTCTAAATGAACTTCTCCTCTGCAGCAGAGGTCAGTTTTGGTCTTGCTTTACTGGGATGGTCTTCATGTGAGCCAGTTTCATCATGGTGCTTGATGGGTTTTGTAAATGCACTTGACAATACTGTTCTTGCAAAAACTATTCCAGAACACCTGACCTTCGTGTCTTAAAATAACAACTGACTGTTTTTTGTTGTCATGACATATGGATTACTTAAGTCCATGTGTGTCATTTCATAGTTTTGAAATCTCCAGTATTGTTCTAGAATGTAGAAAATAAATCCCTAAACAAAAAATATTGAATTAAAAGGTGTGTCCAAACTTTTGACTGGTAGTGTAGGAAGCTGAAAGTGGCTTTGACTTTGAACGTCATCCATTTATCACTCCATGATCTTGACCAGTCAACTAATTTGGGCTAATATGGGTTTGTAGTTCCTCAACAAAACAATGAAATGACAACTCATTTCTCCCTCAGTCATTTTATAATGATAAGTGTTTCCTAATGCATTCTATCCATTAGGATCCATTTTTGCAAATGAGCAACAGTTTAAGAGCTACTCTCTGCTGAAGATGCTGATTACTCTCAGGCCAGTATTTTCCTAAATTATTTGTAAGTGTAACATGATACTGGCTTCAATATATGTGAATGTTGTGGCTTTGGGATATAATCTAATGCACAAATAATATACTATAATTTTTAGCTTAGTAGTTAAGCTTTTGGATTTGTGAAGTAAATTTGGATTTTTGTAAACATTTTAAAATTCCTTGGTATATTTTGTGGCACTTGCCCTGGACAAAATAACAGTCTCTTCCTGCATTGTCTAACAAACAGAGAGGTGTAGAAGGATTTGGGGGCCACTCCTCCATGCAGAACATTTTAAGCTTCTTTATATTCTTTGGCTTGTGCGTTCGGACATCCGTCGTCAATTCGGACCGAATGTTTTCGAATCCGGAGACTGTGATGGTCACTGCTTTATTATGTTGATTTACAAGTATGTTTAGTCCATTCTCTTTTTGAAAGCTATATCTATAACCAAGTCTGAAGCTCCTAGTAGAGGCAACCATGCTTCAGTCTGAAACATCTCGCTATTACAAGTTCGTTTGATCATAGATTCTAATGATGTTTGATGAATGTAGGGCTTAGAGAAAGAGCTTGCAGTGCAACCATACAGCTTGTTGTCTTTAACAGTTGATTCAGAAACATTACACAAACAAGAATCAAATAAACTGGATATTTTTCTAAAACTGGGTTCTCTTCTTTAGGCTCTTTTTTTTTGCTCTTTTATCATCCTCTTCAACATGCGGGTAGGCAGTAGACTCATAGGTCCACCTCCTGGCAAATTTCCAACCGTTTCAGACATGGGAAACTTTCTGTTACGGCCCTGCTTATGTATTTTTATATCTGTAAAGGGATCTGTGTAGGTCAACAACTATCTTCCTCTTCATGTTGTGTAAGTTCTATACTTTCTGATGACAAAGTGATTTTATACGAGTACAAGCTCATATTTATACCCCAGGAAAACTGTACTCTGTTAAGTGCAACAGCAGAGTGTCTGAGAGGGGGTGGTGAGCATTGTTTATTTATTTATTTATTTTGTATTCTTATTATAATATTGTTGGAATAATTTGGTAGCGCATAGTTTCTCCTATAGTTTAAGTGGAATACTTGAATTCACCCAAGAGCTTAATCCTGGTCAGGTTTATGGTGGAATGCTGGGAATTAGGTGGGAATATACTTTGGAAGATATGTCAGTCTATCAGAGGTCACACATCTAGTGGCAATCTTAGAAAACCCTAGAACCTTATTACAAATACAAAATGTCATATGGACCATCAACATCTATGTCAAAGTTCTTTGTTGTGTTATCTCCTGTAGTTCTGTGTTTCATGTAGCACCGTGGGCCTGGAGGAACGTTTGTTTCATTTTACTGTGTACTGTACCAGCTGTATATGGTTCAAATGACAGTTAAAGCTTCTTGACATGAAAACCCACACAGATGTTCACCTAATGCCTAGACATCTTCTGCATGAATATTTTGGTGTATACACTCTTGTTGTTTTTGTTGTTGAACATACTAGATTAAGAAAGCATGGCTGCGGGGATTTGTGCTCATTCATGTCACTAGTTTGTATCATGAACCACACACTTTGTCTTTGTCGAGACTTTTTTGATGCACATGATAATTTAAACCACGCAATCCCGTAAGTCAAGTTTTTGTCTTGTGAATGTACACGACCTTGTCAAAAAATGGTCTGGTTTAATTAAACGTATTCATTCTATGATCATGAGAATATTTTCTCCTCAGCATCCCACTGATCATTATGGCCCGAATCCAACTGATGTACCTTATGAGCACGTTCCAGTGCCATGATGTGCTCTGGTTCTAAGCCTTGACAGCTAGATAGGATACGAGCAATTAGCACAGATCTGCTTTCACCTCCCTAGCCCCTGTGCCACGATGTCCACAGTCACTAATTACTTCCACGGCTTAGATTCAGTCATCTGAGAGCTTATTTTATAACCGCCTCAAAGAAGTCAAAATTGATTTTTCTTCTCTCAAGAGCGGGTGCTATGATAGGACGGTCACCTGACCTCACGTCAGCTCACTCCAGTGACATCGGTGTGGCAGGGCCCCAGGGAGAGAAATCTAAACTGTTTTAAAGTGTCAGTGGTAGAATAAGAGCTCTACGCCTGAGGTCTGTCAGCACTCTACTGTCCCAGCGCTAATTTGCCAAGCGGTCACATCAGGGCAGTTAAAACAGAGTTGTTAGAGTTGTGGCCATAGTCACGGGGAATGATTTCTACAGACAACCCCAAAGGCCACCTGTTTTTCTCAGCTGAAGTGCACTGGCTCTAGGGTTCTGATTGAACAGCCTGTCAGAGCATGCCATCGATTGGATGGAAAATGAACGGGCCTCATGCTGCCGGAGGGAGGACAGTTTGGAAAACAAGAACACCGAGGTGACAGGAAGGAGCAGTGAGCCCCGTTGTCTCTTAAGGATATAAGACGATGAGAAATTGCGTGAGGAGGCGACTGTGTCTTTCCAGACACTTTTTCTCGTGCTAATTTGTAAGAACATATTTATTTTGAGCTCACGGCTGGGTATCGGTGCCACACGAATTGGCATTCTTGCATAGGTGGATAAAGTAATTACTGAAACAAAACACCCCACAAGCCATACACTTGTCTTTTCATATTCCCACTTAGCTTTATTGACAGTAGTGGGTCATGATGTTAACTAATGATAGATTTTCTTTTTTTCAACAACAAGGGGGTGCCCCTGTGCACTCTGCTCTTACTGGCACAGTGGTGGAATGGAGTCTCTGTGGAGGTGAAGAGTTCAGGTTGGATAATCAGTGGATTAAGGGGCTCATTTTGAGGCAGCAGAATAGTGCCAGATCTAGGTTTCCGGCAGTCTTTACTCACGTATGGCCCTGAGTTGAATGGAAATGAAGGACGATTAATTCTCTCTGCCACCCGGGCGGCAGACAGTGACAGCAGAGGTAGAGAAGAGCAGGAGTGAGTGACGGAGATGGACAGGAGGAGTCTATAATATAAACAACATTTTGTTTGGCAATGGTAATGAGGTGATCGACAATAAATAAGGCACGGGGGAAAAAATAGGAGCACTTCCAAAGAACTTTATATACTTATATGTATATATAGTGAGTATGGCTGCTTTTTAGGATTATTACACAAGACACAACGACAGGTGAAGTGAATAACACTGATGATCTCCTCATCATGGCACCTGTTAGTGGGTGGGATATATTAGGCAGCAAGTCAACATTTTGTCCTCAAAGTTGATGTGTTAGAAGCGGGAAAAATGGGCAAAGTGTAAGGATTTGAGCGAGTTTGACGAAGGGCCAAATTGTGATGGCTAGACCACTGGATCAGAGCATCTCCAAAACTGCAGCTCTTGTGTGGTGTTCCTGGTCTGCAGTGGTCAGTAGCTATCACAAGTATCCTTAAAGTTCTGTAAGTTGCGAGGTGGAGCCCATGGAGGATAACATCTTGGTGCCAGATACCAGAGCACACCTTAAGGGATCTAGTGGAGTTCATGCCTCGATGGGTCAGGGCTGTTTTGGCAGCAACACAATATTAAGCAGGTGGTCATTATGTTATGCCTGATTGGTGTATATAACATTGATGTAATAACTGCTTGAAAAATTCCTCTACAGATCAGATGGCCAGCATTTCCATGTCCACATGGCAGACATTTTATGTTTTTAAACATCTCTTTCTAATTATTATAATCACCAAAAACATATTTGTAAAGTATTAGGTTTGACACACACACAGTATTTCAATTCTTTGGTCAGAAATCTCTATTTTTGCTCAGAAATGCCATTGTTGATCATGTTCTACTGGAATTTTTCAGTGTCATCCCTATAAATATAGATATTTGATGTTAGTTATATATTTGTAAGTCGAACAAACATCAGTAGAATTTATTTATTAGATAGGTGAAAAACAAATCGAGGGCATGTAAGATGGTGGAAGTGGGCAGGTCTTCCAGGCGGTGTCAGCTAATATCTATTTATCCATCCATCCGTATTCTGTAGAGTTTATACTACTCAGGGTCACAGGGAACCTGGAGTCTATCCCAGGGGGAGTCTGGGATACCGTGGCAGGGTGTCAACTCATCACAAGGCACGATCACATACACACTTACAGCCATTCACACACTACGGACAATTTAGAGATGCCAATCAGCCTAACAGATATGTCATTGGACTTGCGGAGGACACCTGTGTACCCCTCGAAGCACAGAGGGCAGAAATGAGAATCAAACCCCTAACTCCTGAATGTGTTCATATGCCAATTAGCCCATTTCTTGATTTATCCTGTTTAGCCTCCTATTAGCTTTGTGTAATTGCATTATTATGATTGATGTCACGTACCTTCCCATTGCCTATAGCATTTCTGTACATGTAAGTGAGCTCTGTGCACTGAACAGAGATGAATACACACATTCTCAGACATACCTGAAGAAATCCTAATGAATTTAGCATTCAGTGCATACTCTATTTGGTCTCTCATTCAACTGCGGAAGAAACTTGGAGGGGAAGTGAGCTCTCTGCAGGCTCCCTAGCTGTAATGGCATGAGAGCACATTACATTAATCTGACTAATGATCTATCGCATTGAATAAATAAATCTACAAGAGCAATAATGTACTTTAATAAGAAAAGCTAAAGGCCATTTAGATGAAAAATCACCTCTCAAAAGTCTTAAATCAAAGAATAAATCAGATTTTTCTCAAATTGGTGACAAAGCGAGCCATCTGAGGCCATCTGATTTTAATAATCGATCACTTGAATATACTTCCTGTGATGCTTTCTTGAGATAATAAGAAAGTAATCACACAGTCATGGTTCGTGCAGTGTAAATAATGTGCACAGAGAATTTAAAGAATGATTTTTTTTGACGGTTGTCCACCACGTTACACATTACTGTGCATTTTACCCATTTTAAGGGCCAACTTGTGATGGCTAGACCACTGGATCAGAGCATCTCCAAAACTGCAGCTCTTGTGGGGTGTCTCTGGTCTGCAGTGGTCAGTATCTATCAAAAGTATCCTTTATGTCCTATAAGTATCCTTAAAGGATCTGCTGCTAACATCTTGGTGCCAGATACCACAGCACACCTTCAGGGATCTAATGGAGTCCATGCCTCAAAGGGTCAGGGTTGTTTTGGCAGCTAAAGGGGGTCCGACACAATATTAGGCAGGTGGTCATAATGTTATGCCTGATCAGTGTATGTAGTGTTTTACATGCGGCAGCATCGTTCACGCACTCGTCTGTGATGTGAATCTTGAAGATTTAAAACCAACATTCACAAGATTGTGAATCATCTTTGTCCGTCAGGTTCCAGAGTCAAACTGTATTACATTTAGCAGCGTTGAACAAGCTTTGTATCTTTTAAAGCCGTGGTTGTGACTGCTGGCCTCAGTCTAACGGTAAAAAATAATATACAAGTATACAATTAAAGAAATGCTAATTTTTTTCATAGAGGCTGGGGAAATTGGTCCAGCTTTTTTTGTTGTTACTTTGTGAGTCATTTGTTTCAGGAGAGTAAAAAATAATGAGCGTGTATTAATTAAAACAAGGCTGGTCTGAATGAGATTCCCAGTGACAAAAATTAGCACACAAAATCCATCTTTTGTCAAAAATGTCTAATATTGAATTCTAAAACAAGTGAATGAAACAAAAGAGATGTTTCTTGCATTTGTAAATCCATGCGACTTGTAGCTTCAGAGTCTCTGCTTTAATGAGAAAGGAGCTCTGATAAAATATGATGGTTTTAATGAAGCAACTGGATTTTCATGAATACACTATATTGCCAAGTGTTTTGGGACACTCCTCCAAATCACTGAATTCAGGTATTGTTTTTCAGGGGTTAGGCTCAGTTTGGTTTGGTGTGGAGGAACTTGACTGGCCTGCACAGAGTCCTGAGTCCAGAGAACACCTTTAGGATGAATTAGAGTGGAGACTGCGAGTCAGGTTAAAACTGGGACATCTACCTTTACATGCACATGAATGTAATATGGAGTTGTCCTGCCCTTTGCAGCTACAGTATAACAGCTTCAACTCTTCTGGGAAGGCTTTCCACAAGGTTTAGGAGTGTGTTTATGGGAATTTTTGACCAATGCAAAGCACATTTGTGAGGTCAGGCACTGATGTTGGGTGAGAAGGTCTGGCTCACAGTCTCCGCTCTAATTCATCCCAAAGGTGTTCTATGGGGTTGAGGTCAGGACTCTGTGCAGGACAGTCAATTTCCTCCACACCAAACTCACTCATCCATGTCTTTATGGACCTTGCTTTGTGAACTAGTGTGCAGTCAAGTTGGAACAGGAAGGGGTCATCCCCAAAATGTTCACACAAAGTTGGGAGCATGAAATTGTCCAAAATGTCTTGGTATGAAGCTGAAGCATTAAGAGTTCCTTTCACTGGAACTAAGGGGCCGAGCCCAACCCCTGAAAAACAACACCTGAATTCAATGATTTGGAGGGGTGTCCCAAAACTTTTGGCAATATGGTTTATTATTATTGATATACTGTACTACTTTTATTATATATGGTTATTAATATGGTACTATTATTATTTTATGACTATATTATTACTATTTATTAATTATGATTATTTTTGTTGTTGTTTATTATTATTATTATTATTATTATTATTATTATTATTGTTATTAACAACAACAACAACAATAATAATAATAATAATAATAATAATAATAATAATTACTATTATTAATTATTATTATTAATTATTAATATACTACTACTATTACTGTTACTTATGTACATTTATGGATCAGTTTTTAAAAAAAGGCTTGTTTCTGCTTGCGATGTTTATCCAGTTTGTTTTGTCTAGTTTTTGTGTCCTCCTCTGCATCGTCCGGTCAGTTTGTAAATCGTCTGGCTCTTATTTTTTTCTCCAGTCTAACATTTCCGATCTCTCCTGACCAGAGCTGCTGCTCTGCTTAATAAAATCCTGCCTTTGCATCACATCCAAACCCTCTTGAGTCTGATAGATTTGAAATGTCAGTCTTAAAAATAGGACTTGTGGTATTTTTTCCTGGGAAAAAGCCCACGATACAGTGTTAATGCATCAGCTGTAATTTTCAGTAATTAGTGAGCTAATTTCCTTGCTTTTTTTTCCCCCTTTTGTTCAAAAGCAAAGTTGCGCTGTGAAGCTGCACTGTTGGAGCTCATTTATCATTTTCTTTAGCTGCACTGCACTTGCCTCTTGTGTCATCTGTCCAAACAATCTGGTAGCAATTTGGAAATGAAAAAAAGCAAAACAGATGTTCTAAATAGATTTTTCATTTTTTGTCTTTTTGCATTTTGAAGTGGACAGCGCGTCCACAGGACTGGAAAGGAAGCAGCCTAATTGATTTTTACACTTTTTGCCAAATTTGTCTGTCTTTCTACAATTTTTTTGTCCGATAAACAGGCTCACGAAAAGCTATTTAAATATAACGTAGAATGGTGTAATGTTGTAAATGTGTTATTGTTGTTTAAAAGGTCTACCAGCGAGTCTGTTAGGATTTCACACTGTGAAGTGCCACTATATTACCAGTTCTTCCTCACTGCCACTAAGTTTGATCCTCTTTATGCAGTTATTGAAGCAAATCAGTACAGAATGGGATAAAGTGGAATAAACAACTACACCTCTACAAAAGAGAATGTGAGCCGTGACTATTATTCCACGTTAAGAGACGAGAATAGAAACTTTCAGATCTGTTAGTGAGAATAGCGGTTTATTAAACCTGCCACTCAACCGGTCCGCTAAAAAAACCGGTCCGCTATGAATGTTTTTAAAAAGATTAAATGACTAGCGTTGCTGAAGAAGTCTTACGTTTCCGCCAGTGTCATCTGTAGCTTGTGTTCAATAAAATTATTTTTGGCGGAGGTGGGAGATTTCACTGTGATCACAGTATACTGTAGCATTGCTAACAATCTTCCTGCTAAATAGTAGTGTTGCCTTTTAAACAAATTCTATTTTATAATGCTTTTTGTAGCACAGCTTCCGTTGCTATGTCACAGCCCTCAGACATGGCCGCCAAGGCCTCCAGCTCCCAACAACCACCTACGCTCTCACTCGCTGGACTTTTGATCATATTTATCTATTTTAATTGTGTTTCTCACCCTATTTAAGCATGATGTGTTGATTTGTTCTCCGTGAGGTATATTGTTCTGTGTTTTTCATCTGTGGCATTTCTGAGCTGTTTGTTTGTTACTGTGATCTCCCAGATTTTGATCTTTGCCTGGGTTTTCTGGTCCTGTCTGCCCCTGACTACTGTTTCAGCTAACGGTTTAGACTTTTGAGTAGTGCTAATTTTTTGTTGTTTTCACTTCTTTGGTACAACGCATTGTGAAATGCATCCTGTTCGTTCATCCGTTCACATAAAACAACACACTGATTTAAACATTCAGTACAAACTACAAGCTCCATTCTTCCTAAAAATTCATTAGGAACTTTTAACAGCTATTCTGCTGATAATATTGTGATTATTAGTGATAATATATCAGAAATATTCATGATATATCATCAAATTTCCCAGATATATTCTTATAAGTATAGCGAATAGCCATAAGTATTTGAATGTGTTTAACCAATACTAGAATGTCTCTAAATTTCAGCCAAAATGACAGAAATGTCTCATCATGATGAGTTTGCGTTCTTTATTACAGGTTACAGAGGATCCTGTACTCTTGTTATTTGGTGTTCATCTTGTGTTGCTTTCAAAATGTCTTTTAACAGCATTGTTATAATTTTTATGTCGTCGTTGTATTACAGACTACAAAGACAGGTCGCTCTCAAGGGTAGTAGTTAAAGGAAGTCCCCAAATTTAGCCTTTAATTTTGTGTGAATGACGTTTATTTAAGAAATAATAATAATAATAATAATAATTTTTCATAATCATAGCCATTGGTTCAACCAGCAGAACAGAACTGAAAAAATGAGATCAGACAGTTTGTGGTATTAGATTTGAAGCTATCAGAAAGGGAGTGTGGATATAGCCCACATGGTTAAGTGGTGCTTTGTGTGGTTTTAGCTAAATAAAGAGAATAACTATCCTCTCATTGTTCTTCAAAAGGATTGGCATTTAATTACGTGATAGCAGGTGAGCCATCTGTATACAAAACCATAAAAGGCTGTTCATTTACATCTATTTTAAGTGGTAGATAAAGCGATACCTTAATCTAAGTAACTGTCCTTTGACTGCAATTCAGTCTGCGGTGAGATTTTATCCGTTTATTCTCATCCGTTATATATTTCCTCTCCTACCTTTGTGCACTTGCAAAAAAACAATATGTGAATCAAGCAAGAGCTGTGATGTTCAATTTATGAACCGAATGCAAATTTACTCAGATAACTGGGCTTTTTGTTGCCATGGCAACCTGTCAGGTCACGAGTCGGCGTGCTGTAGGTGGACCTGTTGATCTCAGGGTCCCGCTGCTTTAATGTCAAGGATTACCATCTGTCTGAAGAAAAAGAGGGATTTCTTGTCTGTTTGGTTCTGGAGAATGTTTTAATTAATACGACTGTTTAATATGTTACATTCAACATCGGAAGAACAATGGAGAGACTGTCAGGAAGTCTTATGTGTTGCTTCGTATTAAAGAATATAAATATAAGGACTCGTTACTCATTAGACGTGGATAGCGTTACGTTCTCGACAGGTTTGGTACGGACATTCAAGCGTGAAATGCTTTTTGAAAATGGTGGCGAATGATGACCGTTTGCTTGGTGCAATTTACTCAACCCCATTCGAGCAATTACCTAGAGAGAGCCGTGGGGCAAGTGGAAGCTCCTGACAATTTTGCTAGAAGATGCTGAGATCCCATTCGATCCAGCCACCAGTTGGGAGCTGTGCCACTGCGATGTGTAGCCACGGCCAAGTCGCAGTTTTTCTTCCTTCCTCCTGGCAGCACCCTACAGAGACGGTAATTGCACTGAGCATGCTGAGGAAAGACAGTCTCATTTTTAAAAGTGATAGACACGAGCTACTTACCAGCCTCATTGTCATTTGCCTCCCTTGACGCCACCATTTATGATATTACAAGTGGATACTTGGCATCAACTGCTGTCATGCCATCTGAACCTCTAAGGACATGTGATTGGAACTAGAGTTCAAGTTGTAAGTTAGGGTTAGAGTTAGACATTCCTCCTCTGAGAAATGTGTACTGTTATGTCATATCATCATATCATCATCCCGAAAATGTAAAAGGGGTCAATTATTTTTCCATTTCACATACTTACTCATTAGTCAAGTAAGTTTTTCCTGTGATTCCACGATGCTGTTTCTCCATGATCAGAGTTTAAATCATACAAGTATTCAAGACTACATAAATTACAAACACACAACAGTGTGAGATAAGTGCAAGACAGTAAATACCCAGAACATAGGCTGTGGAGTTGTTATGATGGCCTTCCTGTGGACAGTGATGACTCAGGGTCACTGATCAGAAGGTTTAAGGTTCAAGCCCCAGCATCACCAAGCTGCCAGTGTTGTGCCCTTGAGCAAGGCCCTTAACCCTCTCTACTCCAGAACTGCTGTATCATATCTGACTCCAACTTCCTAACAAGCTGGTATATGTGAAGAAAAGAATATAACTCTAATGTTTATGTGATTAAGAAATGCTTCCTAAATACATATTTTTTTATCTTACACTACACTACATGAGTTAAATTTCTTTCAAATCTGATTGGTCATAAAATGTTGTTTTTTATATTCCTCAGACATTTTCTAATTTCTAAATCAGTTCATTTAAGGAATAAATCCAACATCCAGGCTTTTTGTGGAGCATTTGTTGTTTGTGTGTTTTTTTTTAATAAATTTGGTGCTGCCCCGCACTGTGACTCTTTCCGCTGACAGAGATTTGATCTTCCGGCTGCTTCCCTGGACATGCGGAAGCAGACAAAAACGTGTAGCATCTGAAGTCAGAGGGACGGAGCTATTAGTTATGATGTGAGTCCCTTCACTAGCACAAGGCTGATAAAACAGCCTGTCTGTCAGGGGTAAGTCTACCACCAGCAGGTTCTACTGTGTTAGCTATCAGAAAAGGGAATTTAAGTGCGTCGTGAGAAAGACAGAAAAAAAAAAAACAAAGTGCAATTTTGCAAGAGAGGAAGATAGAAATAGAAGCAATAGAGAGGAAGACAGAGACCGAAAAAAACGAAGATCCCTGGTTGATGTCCAGGCGTCTTGCTTTATTCTGGTCTCTCAGTGTCATCAGGAATGATTTACGACAAATCCTCTGAGTTTCCCTCCACGATCCGCAACCTTCAAAAGATGTGAACAGCATCCCACGGCCAGAAATCCAGAGATGATGGTTGGGATGTATGTAGGATGAACAGACTTCTCTGGAGGCAGCGGCCCACGCAGTGAAAAGTGCAGCGATCAAAAACGTGGACCAAGCAAGTCAAAAAAACAAGGCTCAAATTTGCCAGAAATGTTGCATTCGATTGCCAAGAATGGAGAAGAATGGTCGAGAATTGTCCGCTAACTAGGGACTTGTCTTACGAGTGTAGTTCACACCGCAACGTGTTAACGACTTGATAAAGAGTGCACTAAGAGTGAGTTGTTAGTGCTATGCACATTATACCCTCCTGGGATGACTCAAAGGTGGAAATGTGTATAAATCCGAGCTAATCAGAGAAAACGCCTCATTCGAAGCCTCTGTGTCTTATACACAGCACCACAACGGCACTTGATTTCTGTTCCTAACTCTATTATACTCATACGACAAAGGATGATGGGATATACTGTTTACGTTGAGAAGTCATTCAACACGGGGTGCTGTCAGAGAATTGCCTAAGCAGGTACAAGGGACAGAAACAGAGGGAGTGGCTGCTGACATGCCAGGTAATGATCAAAGCCTTCGCTTCCTGTCATTTGTGTAGAGCGGCGCATCTGGCTTCCGATCTTTAAGCCGAGTTTGGAGTGCTATCCCGCCCACATCGCTGCACTGAAATTCTCTCTTCTTTTATGCCAGACTCTGTGCGCTTTGATTGGCTATTATACGCATTCCAACAAGGATATATATGTCATACAGTAAACGGCATATGTAATGGGAGGAAATGAACTCTATTTATTACTCTGTCTACACACAGATTAATAAGTGTAACACTTGATTCTAACACTTGATTGGGGAAAATGGCATCCTGGGATTGGGGAAAATGGCAGATCCTGCTCCAGATGTTGAGCCGGTATTTCATCAAAGCATAACAAGTCACTGAAACTTGTTAAAAAGCTGTTCATAAGTCTACACAACTGTCCCAAAAGTGCTGTAGCAGATCCTCTGTTGCCAATAAACACACACACTTAAATGTCAATTATTTAGCTGAAGGTCTCAGGTCAATTCTGTCTTTCAACTCCATTTCCCAGAACACACTGCAGCCTACAAACATGAACTACCACCATGAACTAGAACCCCCAGAGCTCCAGAGTTCTAGTCACAGACACATGCTGCAATTTACATTCACATTTCTGACATTTGGCAGACGATTTATCCACAGCGACTTACCTTTTATCTCAAGTGAACCCAATCTCTCAGTGATTAACTTCCATTCACAAAAACTTTTTTTTGTAGTGCTTACTTTGTCTTTAAAACATAGTTTGGATCCATTATTTTGACTCCCATTCCTGGTTTTTGCTACGAAACCCTGTTCACGGATTGCCTTGCGACCTTAAATTAGCCTAATATTGTTTAATCTGAATCTGCATTTGCATCCAAAATGAGAAAGGAAAGAGTTTTCACAGAATTTTAGAGATTTTTCTATAGCTTGTTTAAAAAAAGTAAACAATCAGAATGTTCTGAAATGTTTGCTTCAAGTCTGTGGCGCTAGTAAAAAGTGCTAACATTAAGCGTACAAAACAATGTGGTAGCTTAGTGGTAAAGGTGTTGGACTACTGATCTGAAGGTTGTGAGTTTGAGCTGCCATTGCTGGGCCTCTGAGCCAGATCCTCAATTGCTCAGTTGTATAAAATGAGATAAATTGTAAGTTGCTCTGGATTAGGGTGTCTGCCAGAAATGTAAACTACATATTGCCCTAATTATAGCCTTGATCAAGCGAATTTATGTAACTGAAACTGAATTGTTGAAGATTAGGGATGTCCAATCTTATCCACAAGGGGCTGGAGTCGGTGCAGCTTTTCATTCCGAAGAAGCAGAAGCCACACCTGAGTCTACTGAAAGCTAAGATCAGTTGATTAAACAGGTGGAATCAGGTGTGGTTCCTGTATGATTGGAATCAAAACCTGCAGTCACACCGGCCCTTCGCGGATAAGATTAGACATCCCTGTTGTAGACGAATGGTAGGCGTCCATGAAGCTTAAACTTTATCACACCCCAGTAAACTTTATCTAAGCCTCTGTTCTCAAGTTGATCTCATGATACTGATACATTTTTTGATGTCACCAGGTCACTATGAGATTAGATCACGAAAGCCGATCTTCTGGTATGTACGAGCGGTACTAATGTGACAGAATAATACAAAGCAAGCACTCTCAAAACTCTACCCTGCAGTGTCTCTTGACCCGGGCACTTATGATGTAGTAACAGCATCATTATGAAAACCTGCTGTATTTATGGAAAGCCTACAGCAAAACTTCTGATTCTGTAATAACAGAGTTGTTTATGTTTGCTCTCAGTCTAGATTTCATATGGATATTTGACCCTGACGTATCAGAAGTGTGGCTGTAAAGTGAGTTCTCTATGATGTTCATATCTAAAGGAAGTCAGCTTAAGGGTCACACTGAATGTGAGACAGAAATACACACCCTGGAGAGACACCAGTCTCATACACACACTCTACACACACACACACACACACAACTAGAGGTAATTTAGTATAGCCATTCCGTGTATCAGATGTGTTTTGGAAAGGTGGGAGGAAACCGAGGAACCCTGAGGAAACTTGGCATTAGAGTTGACCTATATAAACAGTACCTTTAGTATTCTTTTACCAATCGAACCAGAAAGTCTTCAGAAGCTGATTCAATTTCTGAAGGATCTTAATCTGAGGTCACTGTCACACTGACAGATTTCCTGCTTATTACATCAAGAAAAGCATGCGTGATGGCTGTCGGCATGGTAAAGACCGACACCGGGATACTACTGAGTCAAGCTGCTCCTCTTGTCTCCAGATGAGGAGACAAGTGTGATACATGACCATCTTAGCTTCGTTGTCTTTCAACTGACAGATAGCACATAGTGGAGATCACAAGATTAGGACATGTCATGACCCTCTGTCTGCCAGCGAGCAACACATTCACATAAGGCTCTTTGGCAGAAAAGCACAGTCAGAGAGTTTCTGTGGTGCAGCTCGTAAAGGAGGAAGAAGAGAAAGTGCGGTTCTGTATATTTGTAAGTGGATAAAAAAAATGATGTGGACCAAATTTTCAACCAATCAGGAGAAACGTGGGGTGGAAGAAGAGCGCCTCTCCTTCATTGTTGGTTAAAATCCCTGTCAGTTTATGTGAATGTCTGTAGTTTGGGGGAAGAAGCTTTGGAGAAAACATTGGAGCAAGAAGGCAGGTATTATTATTTATTTATTTATTTTAAATAGCCAGCTTCAGGGGTGGGTCTAAGCCTGAGGTTCATGTTCCAAGTTGTTGTTGATTGTTTATTTGTTTGATATTGTGCAGTGCAATTGGGAATCCTTTCCCATTATGAACTTTCCCAATATGAATCATTTTATGGATCAGAAGTGTAAGACTAGCCGATCCTGTGGACACTGTGTGACCAGTTCAACAAGAAAGACATCATGTTATAACTCACATTCACAGTCATCTAGGTATGATTATCTGGAAGTTGAGTCATTTCAATTTCTAGTTCAAGATGTCTTCACAGGCCACACCTAAGTACTTCCATACACTTTCATCGTTACCCTTAATCCAGGAGTGTCCAATCTTATCCACAGAGGGCCGGTCTGGGTGCAGGTTTTTATTCCAATCAAGCAGGAGACACCTGATTCCACCTGTTTAATCAACAGATCTTGGCTTTCAATACTCAGGTGTGGCTTCTGCTCCGTTGGAATGAAAACCTGCACACAAACCAGATAAGATTGGACACCACTGATCTAATACTTCAAGTAGAGACTCTCCCTACTCTCCTCCTCTGGGGTTGTTACACCCTAACGACTCCCCTTACTCCTAACAACTCCCCCCACTCTCACCTTCCTCTTGTTCTCTTAACACAGCTCTCCAGGAAGGGGAGGATCCTTGACCCTGGAGGATACAAATTAGTAGAATCTTCTTCCCTCAGACTGAAGGAGCTGTAGTGAAAGGTTTCGATCTAACTAGAATTGCCCAGATGAGGATAGGACTCTCAAAGTTTCTTGCTCGTATTGTCTCAGGGAGATTTTTCTTGCCACTGTCACATCTGGCTTGCTCAGTAAGAGATAAATTTAAACCAGAGGTCATGAGTTTCACTGGCATTATGTTTTTCTAATGAACTCCAACAAGTTCAGACCTCCCTATAGTCAACAGCTTCAGTGTGTCACACTCCTGAACACCTAGTCTACGTCTTTAGGGACTAAAAAAAAACAAAACACTGCCCTAGCTGCAATGCTTAAAGACTGTATTCAAAGTTGATTTACGAACAAGCTTTGAGGCGGGCATCGGTATTCAGATGTAGATGTAGTTACAGAGACGTACATTACTTGGACAGCTGCGTGGGAGTCGAGCTGCTTGAGAAGAAAACGGTATAAAATGGGCTACATTAAAATTTATTCAAGTTTATAAGGTTACCTAGGCATTATAGATGTGTATGATTTCTCTGTATTGTATTCCTGTGTGCAAAGGTCTAAACAGGTCCTTTGCTTCCTGAATTTGCCATTTTTGTTTCTACAGAAACTAAACTTGTGTCATGAATATTAACATCCTTGCCTCCAGTCCACTCTGTTGGAAGTGGCATCGAGCCAGTAATAATTTTTTTGCTGGACACTGGCTGTTGAAGCTGTTCTAATTATAAACCCATCTCTCTTGGTATTTAATAGTCGATATTTGTTGTATTAGTTGGTATTTATGTATGTGAGCTCTGGACAAGCGTAAAGGATTCATTACAGTGCGAAAACTATTTGAGGGGACGTTTAGCAAATTTCTGGGTTGTTTTTTTTTTTTATGTAAATATAATATTCTTGTTTGGAAATTGACCACAAGTTCTGTAATTAAGTATAGTAAAACTTAAGCATTTGCAGAATTCTTGCATCGTAACTTAAGATGAGAAGATTGCTGATATGTGAAGTCCTTGAGGTCATCCTTTTCATAGTTGTCTGTGTGGATATGAGGTGATGAAAGAGAATAAGATATAGACATGTGAGAGACAGTGCGTAGGTAGAGTGTTACCTGAAGGTCTCGGTTTAAATTCAGTGAGCGAAGGCTGCCGCATGTCAATTACCGCACTGTCCCATCCTGTGGAAATGGACATTCGTGCTCACAGCCGCGGGGGATTGCAAATGACAGTCTATTTTTATATGCATCACTGTAGTCCCATACCGCGCAGCATCACAGGATCTGCTGATGATTGGACTTGATAGACCTTGAATCAGGAGTGAAAAAAATAAAAATGTTCAGTCTCAGTCTTCAATGTCATAGAGAATGTTTGAATTGTGTTTTGTTTGTGTCATTGAACACTGTGTAGTTGTTTAATAGTTTGAGACACTTAGGGATGTTGCACGATACCACTATCTCTACCTGTTTGGATTTAAACCAGTTAAACCACTATGTATTTGGAAACACTGGTAGCACCTCCACCTCATAGCTGCTGACAAAAAAAGAGAATTCACAAATTATACAACAAGCAATTTTCAGTCGAAATCATAATCTGTCTAAACCAGATGTCTTATGGAGATTTTTGGCAACGTTTCCATTTAATGTGAAAGAGTCAGCCAACTAATTATCTTTCGAAACATCAATGTCTTTCCCAAATCAAAGCACCGTTGTTTACTGCTGACGAAAAACAAACATCCAACAATATTTGATCAGATTTACTTTTAGTTTCGGGGCTTGTTCAATTCCAGAATGATCAGAAATTTCAATTGGACACAAGATCAGAATCGGCTACAGAGCTGGGGAGAAATTGTGCTGCTAGTCACAATGGAGTGCTTTAAGCAGTGGGTCATTATAACAGCTGTATGGAGAAGAGTGAGGCAGTGTTAAGGTCAGGATACTGCCGAAAACGTAACTGCACCCCTTTTCCTATATGTAACCAACATTCCTCACTTAATCTTTTTCCAGTTGAATAAAGTGCATCATCCAGATGCACTACTAAATGTACTTCAAAGTGCACTTCTTTTTGCACATCTAAGTGCACTTCTTGGTGCACTACTAAGTGCACTTCTTGTTGCACTAGTAAGTACACTTCTAAGTTCAGATTTCGTTACATTTTTTTTTACTATATAATGTATCAGTAATGGCAGTCTCTCTGTGGCCTCATGATAGTTATCCTTTCAGTAACACTCACACAGACACACAAAGCAGACAAAGCCAAAGGCTTTGAGACCCTCAAGGCAAATATTGCAAATATCAAGAACATATTAGATCTAAGTTAATAAGACAGAACATTAATTAATTAGATATTCCGCTTTGTGTGTGTCCGACCCAGCCTCGGAAAAAACGTCTCTTTTAGTGCCACCGTTATTGCTAAGCCATACTTCTCAGTCACTCGCAGGGATGTGGGGCCAGATGGAGGTTAAATAGGAGCTGCTGTGCACCAGGCTTCTTGCCAGTCAAATGTGATTGCTATGAGGTGCAAATTAACAACAAATTAAACAGGTAATTAAACAGTCAATCAATATGACATATTCGACTATGGAGCCAGGTAGAGCGGCGCCGGCGGCAAGAAAAACGGACCATATGATAAGCGTACAAGCCAATATTAAATCACAGTTTATATAAAGCTGGCGATTATTAAATGACAGACTGCAGCATCTCTGCCAGCCTTTATCAGGACAGTGTAGAAATATCATTCGTAAGATACTTCTCCTGTCATGTTTGACCTTTAAGAAGAAGTCTGTTGTTAAAAACCAATGTATCTCATTTTTTTTGGTGGGATTGGTTCTTGCCACAGCTTTTATACTGGTGAAGGATAAAATGAGTAACAATATAGTGACTCAGATATCGTTATTATGTGCTGTTATACAAGTGTATTTTTATATTCCTGAGCAATGTATAGGCAAGAAAAGGGATAAACTCTTAGAGGAAAAGTTGATTCACTTTACTTAGCTAAAAAAGAACTCTCTGCAGAGAGAGAGAGAGAGAGAGAGAGAGAGAGATCATTTTTTGCTTTCAGTATACTACATCCAATCCAATGCATAATTATTTTTTTTTACTATTTTTGAAAACTATAATCTACTTAAAATGATTCAACTTTATAAATGAATCTGTAGGGTTCTTTTGATTGAAAACATGTAAAGGTTTCAAATATAAAGCACCTTTTCTTCTAGCATGTGGACTCGTGATACGTGTTATATCCATATTATTTTTTTTTAACCGTGACTCAAAGTGTCAGCTGTCATTCAAATCACATTTTTGTGTTAATATGCTCATTCTAAGATATTCATATTAACAGCTGATGTCGTGACAGATGTATATATATATCTCATTTTAAATATAAAATATATTTAAATATAAAACTATATGCAAGCATTGGCAAATTGCTGCGGTATTAGGGGAATAAAACACTTCAGGATGTGCTGTTATTATAGGAGTATACTCAACTCCTGGGTGGTAATGGCACTCTGCTTTGCACCGCTTTGCATCACACCACCATTATTATTTTATATCCAAGGTGTATATAACAAACTGAAAAAAGAGAGACTGGTCAGAGATGATGTTACACATCCATCGATTTTCTGTAGCACTTATCCTACACAGGGTCAAGGGAAACCTGGAGTCTACTCCAGGGCAGCAGATACCCTGGATGAGGTGGCAACTCATCGCAGGGCAAAATCACACAAAAACACACTCTCACACACACACAAACACACACACCAGAAACAATTTAGAGATGCCAACCAGCCTACCATATATTGAGGAGGAAACCTAAAAGAAACCCCATAGAACAGGAAGAAATTCTATTCAACCCCATGAAAACAGGACAGAGACAGGATTCAAACCCCCAGCCCCAGAGGTTTGAGGCAGAAGCGCTCATAACTACTAAGCCTCCATGCCCCAATGACTATTTACAGTATAGCTGCTTTAATGTAACTGACTACAGGAACTCATTTTTCTCACTGACACTCTACGAAATGTGATGTACCTATAAATAGGCGAAAGTATGACTTCTTGATCATTAATAAATGAATTATTTGTCACTTTTGGCAAACTGCTGTAGTATAAGAGGAATAAAGTACTTGGAGATATGATGATATATATTAATGAAAATAATTATTTTTAATAAAAGCACAGTAAAATTCAGTATTAAAAAAGTTTTATTTGGAACTATGTAAATTTAACTCAACGCTGCAGACGTTATCGTGTACAGTGGAGAAAAAAAGGCGTTTTTATTTCAGTTAAAAGCGTCCATCGGTTCCACTGTAATGGAACGTGCAGATCCAGAACGCCAGAAGGAACCATCAGATGAGTTTTGACATTATGAACTGATTTCCGGTGCCGGCGTATTTAAACAGCTTACAGCCCTTTGTTCCCTGCAGTGTATCGTTCTCTCTGAGTGCATACTGAGCGTTTCCAGAATATTGTCTAGATAGATGAATTAAATCAAACACAGGGTTTACACATGAGCTACATCCACAGGATGTAAATACTTAAATTTAATACTATAGTTATATCCTAGTTCCCATCGGAGCTGACAGATTTGTTTACTTTCATACTACGTGAATCAATCAACATCATTCAATCAACATCATTCAATCTACTAGGTCTAAATTGTTTAAATTAACTTTATGTGAACTATACGAAATGTAATATATTTTATTAAACCTTCCTGTGTAAGTTCTGGTGCACTTTTACGCTCAATGTAGAATTAAATACCAAACATTTGATCTGAACTGCCGTGATGTGTATTTTTTTCTTTTGGAGCAGCATTGATTTTAGCTGTCGTAGGTCCAAGTGAATGACATTTTCAGGTGATGACTGTAGAGTTTGTTCTAGTATAACACCCTAGCAAGGTTTATTAAAGGCCGTTTTTGCTTTCGTCAGTCGAAAAAGGGCAGTTCACGGTGCTGTAATCTCCCACCGCGCTCTTTAAACACGCCGAGTTCACACCACAAAAATGCCAAATGATTAACCGTCGCTCATCCTTTTATTAGAGAATTAGGTAGCCTGTAATACATCACAGGCAGCCGATGCAGTCGCGCGATATATTCATAACTCACAATGATTTACAATTCACACAGGAGCCACTGTACAAACATTTCATATTTATCTACGTCCAGAATAAGGCGTTCGCCCAAAACGTAGCAAGAGTTTGTATTTAGGAAGAAAAATGTCATTGCGTTGATGGTTTATGACTGAAAGCTCTTTATTTGCTCAGCATGCTCTTTAAACAGTTTGTCATTGAATCGGGGATTTCAGATCCCACTATGACAGCAATGTGTTCTTTTTATTATTATTTTTTTCTTCCTTATAATGATTTTTGTCTTCAGAGATGCTGTTTCTTTTTCTTTCTTTCTTTTTTTCTTTCACAGCTCCTTTCATAATAGGCATTTAAAGCGCTAGTTAAGAGCATGCACTGAAATCCTGCAATGTGAATAGCAACCTAATGCAAGTGGGGTTCAAATTCTTCACCCCTTCCCTTCCTTCGGCATGGCAGCCCAAGAGGAATCGAGGGTTCTTCAGTGGCCCTGCCGCGCTCTGAGGTTCTTTGTGCGTTATAAATGTGTACATTGCATAAGAAACACACACACACACACAAAAAATGCACTTTAGCCCAGAACGTGTATGAATGCTAAATGGTCCATCATGTCATTGCATCCATTATCATTTGTTTCCCTCATGTTTATTGTTTATATGTTTAGGCTTTATACGTTTCCATCACCGAACACATTTGCACTCACCCCTCACACTCCCGCGACTGATTTACGGTGTGATTTGACTGAGAGAAGGCAAGTAGGAAATTGAAAAAATGGCGGCCGCAGATTGGAAACTCTGCGTTGATTATAAACTGCGAGGCGAAACCAAAAAAGGTGCACGTTTTTCTGTATTTTTTTTTCTTTTTTAAACCCGTGTGAAAAACGCAGCAGGTGTTCCTGACAGGTGTCTGATTGCGGCTCCCTGGTAGACATTAAAATAGCAAACAAATTGAGGCAGCGCTTGTGCGGGAGCTCGTGAATGGAATTGTGGCTCACAGATGCTGTTATATGATCGCAGAATGCAGCGCGTGAATAGCGCAGATGCTGTGCAGAGACCGATAGCAGCATGCGCTGCTCCGAGTCCGTCCCAGAAACCCTTGCGAGCCTCGAGCGTATTGTCTGAACGATTTTCCATAGAGGTGGAATAAGGTTAACGTCTCATTTAGTAGTAATTCTCATGCTCATTAGCGAGTGCTTTAGATCCAGCGTATTAATCCTGGAATAGATAAATAAACAGATTCCTGTAAAAATAAAGAATGAGTGTGTTTTTTATTATTATTGTTATTAAACTAAAGTCTCAGCAGTATCTGTGATGGTTGGCGTAGAATTCGGTTTATCAGGCCAGTGCAGGGTGATGGATAAGATCACAGACAGCACCGAGTGCAACTTCAGCATCCTGAGTGCCATTGACCCTGCTGAGAGGATGACATATCCTGTCAGCGCTCTTCATCCTGATGTCCTCATTATCCTCCTCTTCCTTCTCCTGTCCTGCTGATGTGCTTCCTGAGACAGGAAACTGAGCCTTCTGATTCTGAATGTGAGTGAGAAATGTGCCATCACTCTTTTCTTGAGCATGTAGCATTGCATTATGGACAGAAGAGGAAAGCACTTAAGGAACTCTACTTGATCTGATCACTTTAGGGGATTTGTACTTTACCTGAGACTAATTAAGCAATATCGCATGCATAAGTGTGAAGATTTACTGAATGGTGGCACAGCTGTGACAGGGGAAGTGCTGTAGCTAATTACGTCTATGCTAATATTCGATATTACTGCAAGTGCAGTGTTGCTTTAACCGAAAACAACGTTGTTGTGAATATAGCTTGTTTATGTGATTTGGGATGCCACCATTAGTCTCTTTCTTTCCGCCGTTTTTGTGAATGTCGTCATGAGCTGCAACTCCGACGTTATGTTCAAAAGTATTTATTAATCTAAAGACTAATGTACTAAACAAACCTTTCAGTCATCTGTAACCGCCTCGAGCTGTACATAAGGATGTGATTTGAGACACAGCGCTGGTTTATTTAGTCAGTAGTGAACACTGTGTCACATGATGCTATACTGCACCCACTATTTACATTTACGGACGCCTGAATTTCTTAGGATGTGCAAAAGATATACTCTAAGCGTCTACAGGAAATGTGTGACAACTATCTTGAGTGTGCATATGCATGGATTAAAGCAAGTATAATCCAGGCTTTGGAATATATATTTCTATATATACCAATCAGCCATAACATTATGACCACCTGCCTA
The DNA here is from genome assembly GCF_019097595.1 of Hemibagrus wyckioides. Taxonomy (NCBI): domain Eukaryota; kingdom Metazoa; phylum Chordata; class Actinopteri; order Siluriformes; family Bagridae; genus Hemibagrus; species Hemibagrus wyckioides. The sequence continues at coordinate 22,559,707 of NC_080726.1, forward strand.
GTATTGTGTCGGTCCCTCTTTTTGCTGCCCTGACCCATCGAAGCATGGACTCCACTAGATCCCTGAAGGTGTGCTGTGGTATCTGGCACCAAGATGTTAGCAGCAGATCCTTTAAGTCTTGTAAGTTGTGAGGTGGAGCCTCCATGGATGGGACTTGTTTGTCCGGCACATCCCACAGATGCTGGATTGGATTGAGATCTGGGGAATTTCGAAGCCAAGTCAACACCTCAAACTGGTTGTTGTGGTCATCAAACCATTCCTGAAGCATGTTTGCTTTGTGTCACGGTGCATTATCCTGCTGAAAGAGGACACAGCCATCAGGGAATACTGTTTCCATGAAAGGGTGTACATGGTCAATGCTTAGGTAGGTGGTACGTGTCAAAGTAACATCCACATGGATGGCAGGACTCAAGGTTTCCCAGCAGAACAGCTTGGTGCCAGATACACTTTACCCCTGACCCTAACCTTAACTTAAGTTGAGTTAAGATTAAGTTGCAAGGCCATGTTCCAACTTTTAAGACTTCTAAATTCACTTTGACTAGTATAATTATGATATTCATATTTTACTTCACATGCTTTGTTGTCGGAAAGAACACGAAACATGGATGACGCAGGGTTCATATCTATACATTTCTTTATTTTATTTTATTCTATTTCATTTTATTTTATTTTATTTTGACACCATATGACATACCTAGCTTGCTGTCAATAATGGAATTTTGGCAATTTTTTTAGTGTTTAAAGGGACATTATGCAAATAATAGATAATTCATAGGAACAAAGCGGCTAAGAATTAGTGAACAAAACCTGTGATTCAGGACAGAAAATGCCCTCTCTTCCTCCATGTTGAAAGATTAGGACTTCTCCCATCATCCCAAAATGATCTCAGTCTTATAATTACAACATGAGGTGGACATTCATGCGTGACTTCCTAGTGGGAAACTTGTATTTCTGATCATTCCTATAGCAAATGAAGGCAACGTTAGGATCATTAGTTTAAAAAACCTCAGAAACTGTAACTGATTATGTGACCCGATGCTTCAAGCAGCTCTGCTATGATATGCTTTATTCCACCTTTGAAATGTGAAGTGTGTGAAACAACCTCAGCAGCGCAGTATTCAAACCAAGCTGATAATCTTCTGAAGGTAACTGCTCACATTCTACTGAGATGTGTGTATGGTTTGGACGCTTGTATTATTTATTTATTTTTCTTAACATTTTTCTAGTAGGTGAAGTGATTTACAAGTGTCTCTTTAGGTTATTGAAGTCACGGTGATAACTACTCGAAGCTCCACTTGTGCTTCTGTTTATTTCTCACATGTTTAAAATCAGCTGAGAAAAAAAGCGATGAGAGTCGTCGGAGTGATGCTAATAATCATGTATACATTTTCATGTGGATTTAAATCTATAGAATTGTTGACGTCATGCTGTAAATAAAGAACCCAGTATTTTTTCCTCTTACATTGTAGTAAGATCTCCTCCCATTCTGCACAACACTCTATATGTCCCCACCCACTCTGCACAACACTCTATATATCTCCTCCCACTCTGCACAACACTCTATATATCTCCTCCCACTCTGCACAACACTCTATATATCTCCTCCCACTCTGCACAACACTCTATATATCTCCTCCCACTCTGCACAACACTCTATATGTCCCCACCCACTCTGCACAACACTCTATATATCTCCTCCCACTCTGCACAACACTCTATATATCTCCTCCCACTCTGCACAACACTCTATATATCTCCTCCCACTCTGCACAACACTCTATATATCTCCTCCCACTCTGCACAACACTCTATATACACTATATTGCCAAAAGTATTTGCTCACCTGCCTTGACTTGCATATGAACTTAAGTGACATCCCATTCCTAATCCATAGGGTTCAATATGACGTCGGTCCACCCTTTGCAGCTATAACAGCTTCAACTCTTCTGGGAAGGCTTTCCACAAGGTTTAGGAGTGTGTTTATGGGAATTTTTGACCATTCTTCCAGAAGCGCATTTGTGAGGTCACACACTGATGTTGGACGAGAAGGCCTGGCTCTCAGTCTCCGCTCTAATTCATCCCAAAGGTGTTCTATCGGGTTGAGGTCAGGACTCTGTGCAGGCCAGTCAAGTTCATCCACACCAGACTCTGTCATCCATGTCTTTATGGACCTTGCTTTGTGCACTGGTGTACAGTCATGTTGGAAGAGGAAGGGGCCAGCGCCAAACTGTTCCCACAAAGTTGGGAGCATGGAATTGTCCAAAATGTCTTGGTATGCTGAAGCATTCAGAGTTCCTTTCACTGGAACTAAGGGGCCAAGCCCAGCTCCTGAAAAACAACCCCACACCATAATCCCCCCTCCACCAAACTTTACACTTGGCACAATGCAGTCAGACAAGTACCGTTCTCCTGGCAACCGCCAAACCCAGACTCGTCCATCAGATTTCCAGATGGAGAAGCGCGATTCGTCACTCCAGAGAACGCGTCTCCACTGCTCTAGAGTCCAGTGGCGGCGTGCTTTACACCACTGCATCCGACGCTTTGCATTGCACTTGGTGATGTATGGCTTGGGTGCAGCTGCTCGGCCATGGAAACCCATTCCATGAAGCTCTCTGCGCACTGTTCTTGAGCTAATCTGAAGGCCACATGAAGTTTGGAGGTCTGTAGTGATTGACTCTGCAGAAAGTTGGCGACCTCTTCGCACTATGCGCCTCAGCATCCGCTGACCCCGCTCCGTCAGTTTACGTGGCCTACCACTTCGTGGCTGAGTTGCTGTCGTTCCCAAACCCTTCCACGTTCTTATAATACAGCTGACAGTTGACTGTGGAATATTTAGGAGCGAGGAAATTTCACGACTGGATTTGTTGCACAGGTGGCATCCTATCACAGTTCCACGCTGGAATTCACTGAGCTCCTGAGAGCAACCCATTCTTTCACAAATGTTTGTAAAAACAGTCTGCATGCCTAGGTGCTTGATTTTATACACCTGTGGCCATGGAAGTGATTGGAACACCTGATTCTGATTATTTGGATGGGTGAGCGAATACTTTTGGCAATATAGTGTATCTCCTCCCATTCTGCACAACACTCTATATATCTCCTCCCACTCTGCACAACACTCTATATATCTCCTCCCATTCTGCACAACACTCTATATATCTCCTCCCACTCTGCACAACACTCTATATATCTCCTCCCACTCTGCACAACACTCTATACGTCTCCGCCCACTCTGCACAACACTCTATACGTCTCCTCCCACTCTGCACAACACTCTATACGTCTCCTCCCACTCTGCACAACACTATACGTCTCCTCCCACTCTGCACAACACTCTATATGTCTCCGCCCACTCTGCACAACACTCTATATATCTCCTCCCACTCTGCACAACACTCTATACGTCTCCTCCCACTCTGCACAACACTCTATATGTCTCCTCCCACTCTGCACAACACTCTATATGTCTCCGCCCACTCTGCAGCACACTCTATATGTCTCCTCCCACTCTGCACAACACTCTATATATCTCCTCCCACTCTGCACAACACTCTATACATCTCCTCCCACTCTGCACAACACTCTATATGTCTCTGCCCACTCTGCACAACACTCTATATGTCTCCGCCCACTCTGCAGCACACTCTATATGTCTCCTCCCCCTCTGCACAACACTCTATATGTCTCCTCCCCCTCTGCACAACACTCTATATGTCTCTGCCCACTCTGCATCACACTCTATATGTCCCCTCCCACTCTACCAAGATGTGTGTATGGTTTGGACACTTGAATTATTATTTTTTTTTCTTAACATTTTTCTAGTATGTGAAGTGATTTACAAGTGTCTCTTTAGGTTATAGAAGGCAACACTGTGATAACTACTCGAAGCTCCACTTGTGCTTCTGTTTGTTTCTCACATGTTTAAAATCAGCTGAGAATAAAAGCAATGAGAGTCCTCGGAGTGATGCTAATAATCATGTATACATTTTCGTGTGGATTTAAACCTATAGAATTGTTGACGTCATGCTGTAAATAGAGAGAGATTTCCACTTGGCATCCACTGTATACATCTGAGTGCAAACAGTGCAGTGAATTTTCATGTAAAATATATAATGTTAGTGAGTGAGATACTGTGCAGGTTTATTCAGGGTGTTCCAGTTCCTATGTGCGAATGTGTGGCTTTGAATCACAGACTTTGAATTCAGACTTCCTGTTCAGTGTTCCCAGCATAGAATGAATGAATGAATTAAGTAAGAAAACCTCTAACCTATAACCAATTTCTCTCCCTAACCGTAACTATTTGCACCTTTTTCATACAAACTTTTTTCCATCCTAGTTCCTTTCCAAGACACACTCCTCGCGACACTGCTTTTTTTTCCCTGTATGCGTAGACACTCACGATTGGCTAACTTCGCTCTTAAACTAAAAGGCAGCGAGGACTAACTCATCCTTCCCGCCCGAATGACAGCATTGTCAATCACCGCTGTGAAATAATCCTCCGTCTGCGTAGGATTCATCCCCTCCTGTGAAGAGTAGATAACAGCGCACCTCCATCCACCTGAATGGCATCAAACGCTAAATCTGTCTATCGCAGCCACGTCAGGAGACTGACAGCGGTCTAATCACCATCCCGCTGCCGTGTCACAACGAGCGCCAGCTTTATTGACCGAGGCGTGTACGGTGTCGAGGCTGAGTATGTAGGGGTTACGGGTTTTTTTCTAGGGAAGGAGTCATTAGCTGCTAGTTCAAGCATGAACCATGGTAATGACCCTCTCTAATGAAGGAATGTCACCTGCAGCATCGAAAAAAATGCTTTGGTGAGGTGTGCTGGGCAGAAGGATGCCGATTTTCGAGGAGGCACACTGTGAGCCTCTGCCTCGGATTGAACCTCGCATTGACGCAATCCAAACATTCAGTATTTAGGCAGTATTTTGCTCTTACTGCATACAGATGTGTAGCATGTGGAATTTCACCAGTGCTTTGTTTGTTCTGTCTGTAAATGTTGTTGAATTGCTGTGTAGATATTATGCTGAGAGACTACAGAAATTTAGCAGGAATAATGTTTAAGTCTATTTTGCAGATCATTTTTCCAATATGTTAGATAAATTACAATTTAACATCTTTTTTCTCTTACAGTGTAGTAACATAAAACATAACAAAAAAAAATTTTTTCCACTCATAAACACTTCATTATTTGAAAATTAGTAACTGTGATCAAAGCTGTAAGCTCCACCCACTCTTCACAACACACTATATGTCCCCACCCACTCTTCACAACACTCTGTATGTCCCCACCCACTCTGCACAACACTCTACATGTCCCCACCCACTCTGCACAACACTCTACATGTCCCCACCCACTCTGCACAACACTCTATATGTCTCCACCCACTCTGCACAACACTCTATATGTCTCCACCCACTCTGCACAACACTCTATATGTCTCCACCCACTCTGCACAACACTCTATGTGTCTCCGCTCACTTTGCAGCATACTCTGTATGTCTCTGTTTACTATGCACAACACTCTATATGTCTCCTCCCACTCTGTACAGCACTCTATGAGTCTCCGCCTATTCTGCACAACACCCTGTATGTCTCTGCTCACTCTAAATGACATTATGTATATCTCCATCCTTTTTGCACAACACTCTATATGTTTCTACCTACTCTCTGCAACACTCAATATGTCTCCACCCACTCTGCATGATATTATGTATGTCTCCACCCACTCTGCACAACACCCTGTATGTCTCCGCCCACTTTGGAAAAACACTATATGTCTCTGCCAACTCTGCAAAACATGTTAAATGTCTCCACCCACTCTGCACAACACTTTATATGTCTCCACCCACTCTGCACAACTCTCCATATGTCTCCACCCACTCTGTACAAAACTCAATATGTCTCCACCCACTCTGCATGACATTATGTATGTCTCCTCCCACTCTGCAAGACACTCTATGTTTCTCCGCCCACTCTAAAAAAACACTATATGTCTCCGCCCACTCTGCACAACATTTATGTCTCTGTTCACTCATCACACTCTATATGTCTCCTCTCACTTTGCACAGCACTTGATATGTCCCTGCCCACTCACTGTCTAGTGCTTGTTCATAAACATCTAAAATTTGGTGTTACGTTTAATAAACGAATCTAAAATTCTGTGTAAGGTTATCCAACTTGCAGCGATAAAATAATTTGTTGTTTTATACTGATTGTCCAGTACGTTGATTTCGGCTGTGAAATAATAAAATCGGGTTGACTCTGAAATGCAATGATGAGTTAAATTCAAGTTATTATGATGTGTCTTGAACTTACAGTATCATGTTTTCCATGTGTGCCATTTTACTTTGGCAAAAAAATAAAATCCATGTTTTAACATGTGTCGTATCTTTTATCCCTGTGCTTCCCCAGGAGCTACCCAGATAATAACAGGTATTTATTTACTTCTCTACGTTTGTACAGTGCATTGTAAGCTAGTTGCATGTCCTCCAACCAAGAGCATTAAATTTCATCCACATGCCTGCTGTTTCTGACATGAATGACATGAATGCTACGGCAAAGCAAAATGCATTTCAGCTCTATTCAGTAACCTTCCCTTTCATAGGTGTTTTTAAGTGTCACAGGTTAAAAGGTTTAAGAACAAGTTTTCTTGAAGGCCACTGGGGGAAAGTAGCTCAGAATTTCGCAGGGAGCTGAGAAATACAAATACAAAATAGCCAAGGCCAACGAAAGCGAAAACAAAGAAATTTTGTTGTATGAGTCGACCCGGCAACCCTGCTGGAAAATGCATTTCTTCTGGAGATAAATAGAAACATTCACTTTAACATTCGCGTCGCCGGACACATAATAATTCAGGCGTAGATATAAAATCTATGTAGAGCATTTCCTTCACAATATTCATGGCGTCAGTGCGAAAGATTACAGCCTCCTCCCACACATGCCCCGAGTGCTCTCTGTGCCTCACTACCAGTTCAGTTCAAAGAAAAAATCAGCAGGAGTATAAGAGTGTTCACGGGGCACACATGAATAGGTCAATTTCAGTAGCATTTCAAATTAATTTTGGGCAGCGCAGCAACAAATAGAAAAGAATGAAAATCATTTACAATCCTGATCACTTCTGTGGCTGTGGCTGTCAATAGAAAGATCAAGACCTGGTCTTTATAAAACACATTCCAGAGCTGAATGGATTGACGTCTTAGCATGTCTTAGATGATTTTTTTTTTTACCTTTGATTGAAAATTTGAAGGACAAACTCACCTTCTTTGTGTTCCTTCATAGAGGAAAATATTCCCACAATATTCCGCTGATAGCTGCAGCATTCTCTTCCCTTTCTCATAGTAATGATCACACGACCTCACTAATGCTCTCGGGGCTGAAAGAACACAAATCCCCACAGACATGGTCCAGAATCAAGTGGAAAGCCTAGATCTATCTATCTATCTATCTATCTATCTATCTATCTATCTATCTATCTATCTATCTATCTGTCTGTCTGTCTGTCTGTCTGTCTGTCTGTCTATCCATCCATCCATCCATCCATCCATCCATCCATCCATCTATCTATCTATCTATCTATCTATCTATCTATCTATCTATCTATCTATCTATCTATCTATCTATCTATCTGTCTGACTGTCAGTTCATCTATCTATCTATCTATCTATCTATCTATCTATCTATCTATCTATCTATCTATCTATCTATCTATCTATCTATCTGTCTGACTGTCAGTTCATCTATCTATCTATCTATCTATCTATCTATCTATCTATCTATCTATCTATCTATCTATCTATCTATCTATCTATCTATCTATCTATCTGTCTGTCTGTCTGTCTGTCTGACTGTCAGTTCATCTATCTATCTATCTATCTATCTATCTATCTATCTATCTATCTATCTATCTATCTATCTATCTATCTAACTATCTATCTATCTATCTATCTATCTATCTATCTATCTATCTATCTATCTATCTATCTATCTATCTATCTATCTATCTGTCTGTCTGACTGTCAGTTCATCTATCTATCTATCTATCTATCTATCTATCTATCTATCTGTCTGTCTGTCTGTCTGTCTGTCTGTCTGTCTGTCTGTCTGTCTATCTATCTATCTATCTATCTATCTATCTGTTTGTCTATCTATCTATCTATCTATCTATCTATCTATCTATCTATCTATCTATCTATCTATCTATCTATCTATCTATCTATCTATCTATCTATCTATCTGTCTGACTGTCAGTTCATCTATCTATCTATCTATCTATCTATCTATCTATCTATCTATCTATCTATCTATCTATCTATCTATCTATCTATCTATCTGTCTGTCTGTCAGTTCATCTATCTATCTATCTATCTATCTATCTATCTATCTATCTATCTATCTATCTATCTATCTATCTATCTATCTATCTATCTATCTATGTTTGTCTCTCTCTCGACACTCTATCTATCTATCTATCTATCTATCTATCTATCTATCTATCTATCTATCTATCTATCTATCTATCTATCTATCTATCTATCTATCTATGTCAGTCATTCAACACAAGGTTTCAACTCGTAGTACAGAGCTGTACTGTATAAGAGCAATGGTTTATAATCCAGCGTCACCCACACAGAGGATAGGTTGCTTCTGGGCCTGGTTCCTCTTAAGGTTTCATCCTCATATCGTCTCAGACAGTTTTGCTTGTTCTTGTCGCCTCTAGCTCACTCATTTGGGATCTAAATCCACATCTGTACTCTTAGCTGCCAATAGCTGTTGTTACACTTGGCTCGAGACTGCACCCAGGACCCACTGCGGGCTTGTTTGGGGGAGCGTCTCATAATCCCAGCTTGGCTTTCGCATTGAAAAATCCCTGGGAAAGACCCGTGAATCAGTTACGCAACTCCATACGTCACTTTTGTGCATCCTGGTTTGCAAAATGATAGGGTGTTTGTTTTTATCCATTTATTAAGCCAAAATTGCCCGACTTTTAAAGGTTTGTATAAACTGTTGTGAGCATTAAAGCATCTCAGAACACACGGCACACGCCGGAGAATGGGATACAGCAGCAGATGCTTTTCTGCTTGCCACGGTTGTAATGAGTGGTTATATGAGTTACGCTTACATCTACAGCTTACACCCACAGATCTGTCTCTCACTCAATATTTTTATTGTTTTTCGCACCATCCTGTGCAAAGACTAGAGACTGCTGTGTCTAAAAAAAATCCCAGGAGATCAGCTTTCTCTGAAATTCTCAAACCAGCCCTTCTGATACCACCATCCATGCCACGATCAAAGTCACACACTTTTTCTTCAGTCTGATGTTTGATGTCAACATTAACTGAAGCTCTTGACCTGTATCTGCATGATTTCATGCGCTGCGCTGCTGCCACACGAGCAGCTGATTAGATAACTGCATAAACGTGCAGGTTACTAATAAAGTGGAGGGTGAGCGTATATCTTCGTGTAACAGATAAAGAAAAGGCCCACATCAAATATTAAAGACACATCTCTTTTTTAGAATAGGAACTGAATCCCTACATTACTGAGCAAGAAAAAACTATTAGGTGTCAAGCATTTTTCACGTTCTCTTACGCAAATGAATTTATTCTTTTTCCTGAGAGAGTGTCGGACAAGCCAGGAACGTTTTAATCAAAGCTTTTCAAAGCATGAAGTGTTGACAGCACAGCTGATTTGCATCCTGACCACACATTTCAATTATACTTATACATTCGCACGCAGACTGTATTTAATATACAATGTTATGCCCACAGTATTAACCATACAATTAACATGTCCACTGATCTTGATTGTTTCAGATCAAGTGCGGTTTTTGTTCTCGGGTATGAAGGTTTCCAAGCTGCGGTTAGTAGCGAGATGGAAACAGAACAGCAGGCTCTCCTTTGAGGATTGATGAAGGGGTTGGTGTGCCACTCCTCCTCCCCCTTTCCTTCCTCAAGCACACATAGCACTACAGCACTCCTCTGACCCTTACCTGATTCTCCTGCTCGTTCATCCATCCGAAGATAAATCCAGGCCACTGCCTTCTTTTTCAGCAGGACCTGCTAGTCACACTGCACTGAGTTGGTGCTTGACAGTCGAGCCTATTAAAAAAAAGAAAGAAATGTTGCAGCAGGGGCCTTGCTGTGAACCGACAAGACAATGCATGTTCCCGAAAGAGCTCTTCTTGTCTTGAGCAGGACTTATTAATCAACACGATGTGTCTACTACAGTACATACTTTACTCAGTCCAGATAGTAACCTGCTACAGTTATACGCTATATGGCCGAAAGTATGTGGACACCTCGTCATCCTGCCTGTATGAGGCACACAGTTGTATAGGATGTCTTTGTGTGTTATTACAATTTCCCTTCACTGGAACTAAGAGGCCCAAATCTGTTCCAGCATGACAATGCCCCTGTACACAAAGTAAGCTTAAGGTTTGTCAAGGTTGGAGTGGATGAACTTGAGTGTACTGCACATTCCTTCTTCATACCGTGCTGCTTGTGGCATTACAGTGAATCCCGATAAAAGGATTAAAGGCTGAATAACCACTTGAACTCTCAGAACCTCTCCAAAGGTCTAAACAATACGTGTATTTGTGCCACTGTAGTGTCTCTAAGATGCCAAGTCATTACTATTATAGGCAAGTCAAGATCAACACTTGCCAAAGGAGTCAAGAGTCAAGATCAGGTATGGCAGCAGGGCAAGACCAAGATGAGATCAACAGCACACATAATTGGATGGTTGAATGGATGGATGAATCAATTGATGGATGGATGGATGGATTAATGCATGGATGGATGGATGAATCGATTAATGGATGGATGAATCAATGGATAATGGATGGATGAATCAATTAATGGATGGAGGGATGGATGGATGAATCAACTAATGGATGAATCGACTTATGGATGGATGGATGAATCGATTAATGGATGGATGAATCAATTGATGGATGGATGAATCGATTAATGGATGGAGGGATGAATGGATGGATGAATCAACTAATGGATGGATGGATGAATCGATTAATGGATGGAGGGATGGATGAATGAATGAATCAGTTGATGGATGGATGAAAGAATGAATGAGCTATTGGTAGTGACAAATAGTAGCACTTTGGTTGGACTGTTGATTGGAAGATTGTGAGTTCAAATCCCTCTGCTGGGCCCTTAACCCCCATTCGCAGTCTCCACAGTGGACTATCTGGTCCGAATATTTGATATAGCCCAGGTTTTATGCCGGATTCCCTTTCTGACTGAACCTTCCTATGTTTATCAGGCATTGGGACTGGCACTGAGAGTTAACCCCTCAGTGGCTGGGTTGATTCTCTGCTCAGGAATCGAACTGTGAGGTGAGAATACAGAATCCTGTGTGTTAGTGTAAGTCAGTCTGGGTAAGGGCACCTGCTAAATGCCTTAAATGTAAATTAACTACTCTAGTCACTTGAAATTTCTAGGTGCTGCATGCAGAGAGAGAGACATTTACATTCGGTACTGTAATGGTACTGTAATCACCTTGCAATGGGAACACCTACTTGCTGATGGAAGTGATGTTATGATCTCCAGCAGTGGTGTTGAAAAAATATTTTGAGTCTTCGTAGGCAGAGATCAAGACGTGCAAGTAAAATTCCACCCATGTTTATGACAAGAGGAGGACCATTGAAGTATCTCAAGACCAAGCCTGGAGTACCACAACACTGCTGAATAATATGCTTTAATATTAATAGCTAAATAATAATACACATCACACGCGGTAGTGGATTGCTCTCTGCAGAAATGGCTCTTAAATGCTGAGGATTATCCGAATCCTAAAACACATCTGTCTTTATTTATCTGAATATCATAGCTCGGTCGTCTTGAGAACAAACGCCTTTGGTGGATTCAATAATCTGCCATTTTTAGAGGAAAACAGAGAAATAGAGAATTAAAGCCTTTTATTGGATTTGTTCTCGAGAATATTCTTTTTTCTCCCCCCAGCGGACAGCGGGCCGAAACCTTTTCCTCAGCCACTGACAGCCTTTCTAGCCAAGCCTGGAGGTTTCGTTTATTTATTTATGTTTTCTTTTTCTTTTTTCCCCCCCTCCGCAGTGCCAATGTGGCAGTGTGAAACCCAGAGTCACGGATGTTTAACCTCAGGCACGGTCTCAGTTTGTGGCAGCGCAGCATATCTCTTGTGTCTGTGACACCCTGCGCTCGCTGTGCTCGCTAATGCCCATTCATAAAGAAAAGCAATATTATTTCCCACATTCCCACATGTGCAGGACATTATAGCGTTGTTTACTTGCTTTATTTCCAGAGGTGGAGCGTTACGCCGCGTCTAGGCCAGGTCATTTGCGAATCATGTTCCTGAGCCGGAGCTGTTTTCTCGTTTATTTCTTTACTTATTTACGCAGCTGTCAAAGAGAGGGAAACTCGAGACGCTTTTTGTAGTGTTTTCTAAATATCAAAAGGGTTTCCGAGGTGGCTGATTGCTCGATCATGCAAATTTGCATCGCTTGTTTACTTTCCGGCTATCGTTAAAGGTTGCCTTTCGTATTGTGTGGGAGTTTGAGGTATTTAAAAGCGTTCACTGGTCTTTCTTTGCTGTTGGGATGGAAATCTAAACCGAGGTGATGTGTTTTATTCTAAAAAGGAAAGGAAAATTCAGTCTCGAGCATGAGCAGGAGCCGGAATGATCGAGTGTGTTGCTGATTCTAATTAGCAACAGTTGTAAAAGGTTAGACTTAGTGTGTGGGAGAAGGTGGGTGGTTATGTTTATGCTGGTGTGTGTGTGTGTGTGTGTAGGCTTACATGGCAAGCAGATATTATGCCATCAAGAGCTTAGTGTTGATTGCCAGCTTCCATCACCATGTGTTTAGATGGAGAGGTCCGATAAAGTTCTGCCTTGAGCGGCAATTACCAGTTCTCTCTTCTCCCCGCTGTGATCTGCAGGCTTGTAGCGCAGCTGCTTCACACTCACCAGTTAAACACACAGCCGTGTAAAATCAATACGTCCACAGCACTGAGTTTTTAACATTCCCTGTGCAATTTCTAGCGTTTCCATCTATGAAAATCCAACAATGTTTGCCATGCTGGTTTTACAGTGTGTGTGTGTGTGTGAGTTTTAATATCTTACTTAGACAACATCATTTTTATCCCTTTACCATGTAATTGGTGTAGTAACTTCATCATGTCCTTTGTTTTGATTTATTTTACTTTACATAGTGTGGGTTTGTTTAAAGACAGAACATTCTAGATATTGCAAGCTTTCAATTTCTTTTGTGTAATTATTATCAGTATGTGTGTATGTGGAGTAAATCGCACTCTTTCGAACATGTCCATTGGTTCGTCTTTTAGATTGTTACAAACCTACAGAAAATTAGACTAACCCTATTTATTATTAGACTAACCCTAGTGTAAATAATTATTAATGTTACAATGAGGATGTAAGGGAGAGTCAGGAACCCGGTGGCGTAGAATCCATTCAGAGAGTTTGATATACAAAGCCAGTGCAAACGATCCAAAACGCAAAGCATCGATGGTAAGAGTTATTTACAGCGAGAGTGACCAGGAAGTGCTTAGTATTCTGGCGAAGGTTCCCTCTGGTGGTGTGGAGCTGGGAGGGCTGTGGAGGAGGTCGTTACAGATGAGTTAGTTCTGTCCATTAGCAAATTTGTTTCCATTTTATGTACAGTGAGTTATTTGTCCTGCTACGCTGTCCTCCTATTGGTTGCTTTTACCAAAAGATCGTGATCTTGATCTTGATGAGCTGCTAAGTGATGTTCTGACTGGTAATCAGTGTCTACTTTAATCCATAAGAGGGACCCTCCTGCAATTTTAATTCCTGCTTTTGGCGGGAAAAAGCAGTTGCTAGCACACGAACGCTCTGATGTCATTGATATCATATTGCATTATATGTGATGGAGCTCTGTTAAACTTTGCTGTGAATATTTACATCCAGAGCACCTCATAACCAGAACATTCTCCAACTGACTGCTTTATTACAAACTTTTTTAAAGACTCTACACTTAGCAAAGATCTTCCTTGAGGTTCTATATAGAACCCCTGAGGCTCCATATTTGGTTAATAAAATCTTTTCCCATAAGAAATGGTTCGAACCCTTAGAGAGCAAAATTACATGTATAAATACTCTGAACTCTTTTTTTAGACATTTTTTGATTGTAGTTTTTTGAGAATGAAATGATAGCTATTCTGTTACAAGTAGATAATAATAGGAATTCTGTTTAATTAAGGTATTGTCCCATTTTCTGCACTAACACAGCCTCACTCATGCATGCCACATTTAATATTTGTTCTCATTGTAATCCAAGGCGTGATTTTAGTAAAGTATTAACAAAGTCTAGGAAGTTTAATACTTTTTACCAGAGGGTCCATGTGTTCAGCACTGAATTTCTTTGTTACGTCGCACTCCACAGTGGTGTTTAATGACTCATATAAAAGTAGACACTCAGCGCTTATATAAGTATTTATAGTATACTATAATACTATACTATAATACTATACTAAATACTTATATATATATATATATATATATATATAAGTATTTATGTTTTTAGCTAGCTTGCTAGAGGCAATTTATTTGAAAAAGGTAATTGTTTGTACACTATATTGCCAAAAGTTTTGGGACACCCCTCCAAATCATTGAATTCAGGTGTTGTTTTTCAGGGGTTGGGCTCGGCCCCTTAGTTCCAGTGAAAGGTACTGTACTCTTAATGCTTCAGCTTCATACCAAGACATTTTTATGCTCCCTAGTTTGTGGGAACAGTTTGGGGATGACCCCTTCCTGTTCCAACATTACTGCAAACCAGTGCACAAAGCAAGGTCCATAAAGACATGGATGAGTGAGTTTGGTGTGGAGGGACTTGACTGGCCTGCACAGAGTCCTGACCTCAACCCGATAGAACACCTTTGGGATGAATTAGAGTGGAGGCTGACAGTCTCGTCCAACATCAGTGCCTGACCTCACAAATGCACTTCTAGAGGAATGGTCAAACATTCCCATAATCACACTCCTAAACCTTGTGGAAAGCCTTCCCAGAAGAGTTGAAGCTGTTGCAAAGGGCAGGACAACTCCATATTGCATGCATGTGCATGTAAAGGCAGACGTCCCAAAACTTTTGGCAATATAGTGTTTCAAATAGTGTTCTGCGCTCTGTGATGCCCTAAGTGCTTATTCATAAACATCTTAAATTTGTTTGTGTTATCTTCAACCACTAAACACATTCAGAGGTAAAGACATCTCACACGGAAAGCCAAAGAGTCCTGACTCATTTTATATCAGACTCACGTCAATTATTATAATTATAATAATAGTTTTTTGTTTATACTGACTGAAAATGTTCGATAAGTCGAGCTTGTGTACTGGTAAAAAGTGTTAACAATTCAGGAACGCTAAAACGCTGAATGTTGTATGAAAATGTCTTGATTGTGTTCTCTTCCTCTGCCTGTGCAGCACAGGGTCAGAACCTGGTGACGGCGAACGTGTCGGTGATCGAGGGTGAAACTGCTACCATCAGCTGCCGGGTGAAAAACAACGACGACTCGGTCATCCAGCTCCTCAACCCTAACAGACAGACCATTTACTTCCGAGACGTCAGACGTAAGAACGGCTTCCTGCTTTCGTTCATGTCAGAGAGCTCTGCTGTAGATGTAGACACGTGTATTTTCTTTCCGTTAAAGCTCTATTTCCAGTCTCTGGAGCAGGTCCTGCTCACAGCCTTGAACAATTCATCCTCTGCTTTCTCTTTAAGCCGACCCTGGTTCGAACATTTCTTATTATTGCCAAGTGCAGCAAGGCATAGCGTTGTTGACAAGGTCCTTCTAACAACTGACTGACAGTGTGTAATTGTGTTGGCCTGATTAGAGCTCTCTGAACGGACCATTTATATTCCAGCCTTGAGATTGTTTAGCTCTTCATTGATGTACTGCATGCAAAGCATATAATCATGGCTTCTCTGCTTAATAAGGGCCTTGATGAGCTGCTAAGTGACGGTCTGACTGGTAATCAGTGTCTACTTTAGTCCATAAGAGGGAACCTCCTGCAATTGTAATTCCTGCTGTTGGGAAAATGTTTTTTTTTTTTTTTTTTGAGTTGAATTAAACAGCGTTTGTTTCAAAAGCTCTATACGAGCTCAGGCTCTTATTCATATCATGTTGAATTATGATGAAGTGGATCAAGAAAAGTTCAAGAAGGGCAGGAATACCTACAGTACACAAGGCACTCTTACATTAGTAATGCTTTCCGAGGTTTCTGAGGAACCAACTTATAAAATTATGATTGGTCCCTGCTGTACGTTATGACAGAAAATGTCACATTAAGAGAAAGTAATGAAATCTTTAACTTGCTATGTTACATAACTCCAATATTATATTTTATTTAGAATCACTTTCACATGGGATGTTCAGTTTGAATCAGAGTTTAGTTGATGATGCTACACTATATAGCCAAAAGTTTTGGGATACCCCTCCAGATCACTCGGGTATTGTTTCAAAGGGCGGGCCAACTCCATATTAAACCCTGCGGATTAAGAAAGGGATGTCATTATGCCTTGGCAATATAGTGTATCATTCATTTATAAAACACATCTGTAGCATGAGTGACATGTGAACGTCAAAACAGCACCAAAATCTGTTGTCACCACATGTTTTGTTTGAAACCAAACCAGGCTGTTAGTTATGATCTATTGAAAGCATGACATTTTAAATAGTTTCTAGGGTTTTTAATAGATTATAATTAAAACATTTGAAAAATATTATTTTTATTTTTCGGATAGCAATATTATCTTGCAGTTTTTTAAAAGTATGCTTCATTCAGAGGCAAATCATTTTTAGCCCTGTGTGACCTGAATTTTTGGTTTATTATTAATATGACTTACCCATCTATTTTATTTTATTTTATTTTATTTTATTTTATTTTATTTTATTTTATTTTATTTTATTTTATTTTATTTTATTTTATTTTTTTTTAAATTCTGTTTTATTTATTTATTTATTTATTTAATTATTATTATTTTTTTAATCATTCATTCATTCAATTTACTTGTTTATTTGATTGATTTTTATTTTATTATTTTATTTATGATTAAAAGTATGCTTCATTCAGAGAAAATTCATTTTTCAGCCCAGTGTGGCCTGAATTTTTGGTTTATTACTAATATGACTTACCCATCTATTTTATTTTATTTTATTTTATTTTATTTTATTTTATTTTATTTCATTTCATTTTATTTCATTTTATTTATTTATTCAGTTTATTATATTTATTTTGTTTGGTTTATTACTAATATGACCCACCCATTTATTTATTTATTATTGATTTTATTATTTTATTTAAGATTTCTTTGCAGAGCATGTCCATTCACATTATGATTAAACACGCCATTTTTCTCTAAATTCTCAATCACCATATGCCATACAATTTCCATTTCTTTTATTTTTCCATGGTATCTTTCACCGAAGAGTAAAAAAAAGAGTACTCCTTGTTCTCTGACACAGTTTTCTTAAAGCTGAGCAGAGCGTGAGCTGCAGATTTTTAGATCATCCTCTTCAGCTTCCTGCAGCTTCCCTTTACACATGAAAGCAGAAAAAAACAGAACAGACCGTTAAAAAGGTCATGCTGCGTTGCTTTTTTTTCGTCTATCTCCAATTAACGTGTTTTAGTGATAGATCATTTTCTTACTAGGTCTAGATTTAGTGGCATTTATAGTTGACAAGAACTCATTACAGCTCGTACAGAAAGATGTACAGTGAGGAGGAAGTGAGAGCGAGTGTTTAGAATGCTTTTCATTATGACCACCTGCCTAATATTGTGTCATCCTCCTTTTACTGCCAAAACAGCCCTGATCCATCGGACTGGACTCCACTAGATCCCTGAAGGTGTGCTGTGGTACCTGGCACCAAGATGTTAGCAGCAGATCCTTTAAGGTGCCTCCATGGGATATTTAAAAGATACTCTTGATAGATACTGACCACTGCAGACCGGGAACACCCCACAAGAGCTATAAGAGTTTTGGAGATGCTCTGATCCAGTGGTCTAGCCATCACAATTCGGCTCTTCGTCAAACTCACTCAAATCCTTACGCTTGTCCATTTTTCCTGCTTCTAACACATCAACTTTGAGGACAAAATGTTCACTTGCTGCCTAATATATCCCACCCACTAACAGATGATCATCAGTCTTATTCATGTCACCGGGCACTGCTCATGGATGTTATGGCTGATTGGTGTATACTGTATATGGACCGACTTTAATAGACATCCTGTGTTTGTTTAAAGCTTAAAGTGATTGTGAAAAAAAAAAATTCAGACATGACAAATTAAGTAGATTTGCACTTTGTTTGCGAAGCTGTTATTGCCAATTATGGTTTTAAGACATCTGCGGTAAAATGTAATTAGTTTTTTGCAGCATCACTCCTGATTCGTTCCTTTTGGCAAATCGACAGGTTAGAGGATCCCTTTTGATGAATTCTCAATTTCCGAATCCTCCATAAATGT